>NC_056739.1:1845853905-1845926405 GCF_019279795.1 Protopterus annectens
CTTAATATTTATGTGCTGCATCTGTCCTTGGTGTCCCACAACCCCTGCACTTTTATCCCTCCTGCAACTGCTCCACAAGCAAAGTCTGAAGTGTCTTTGGAGATTGACTGCTTTGGAGCCAGGAGGGAGAATGGGAGACCTGGATTCAAGAATATCTGTTGTCTCCACTAAAAGATCTCTTTTCTGACAACCCCCAGCACTGGGATTTGGAAAGATAAATGGTGCTGATGCTAGGACAAAAAGAGATTTCAGATAACTCTGGATCTTTCTCATGTGGAGACAGGGTATTATGAGAATTATAGATGCCATGAAACCTAAAATCCTCAGGTATTCCCTTGCAGTGACACAGATCTGAGTGCAAAAATCTAGGAACACATATAAATAAAGATATCTTTTCCAGTGGAAGAAAAGCTCTTTGAGCTGAGGTGTCTAGTTGACATCCCAGGAGCACAATGCTGTGTGAGAGGGAATCAAAAAAGACTTTGG
Organism: Protopterus annectens; assembly: GCF_019279795.1. Lineage (NCBI taxonomy): Eukaryota > Metazoa > Chordata > Ceratodontiformes > Protopteridae > Protopterus > Protopterus annectens. Next base: position 1,845,854,392 of record NC_056739.1, read on the forward strand.
ATTGTTCTATTGCAATCCCAGTAAGTGTACGAGATTTCTCATCCAAGAGAGAGAGACTCCTGACACTTTCAAAAACACTCTGCAAAGACAAGGAAATCATCTAAATATGGAAAATGTAGTTACTCTGTAGCCTGCATTGGGCTATGACTGGCGCTACACACTTTGTGAACACTCTTGATGTGGTGGATAGTCCAAAGGTTAAGACAGAGACACACAGAACCTTAAGAAATGTCTAAAGTTTGGATTAATAGGGATGTGGTGAAATGTATCAGGAAATTTGAAAGAGGAAGAAGAGTTGACAGTTTGTAAATTACATTATTTTTTAATTTAGGCACTATCACAAACAGGATTAGAAAAGAAAGATCCAAAACTGATCTCCAAGCATTTTTTTCTTTGGCACAAGGAACATCATTGAATAAAAACTCTTCCCCACCTTGGAAGGGGGAACTGTTACTATCCCTCTTTGGGACAGCATGTGATGACAAACAGGTAGAAACAAGAGTGTGATATGGAGTATGAGGAATGACCTCACAGAAAGGAAGAATTTCCTCCCATTGCCATCTGTAACCTTGATAAATGATTTTCAGACACCATTTGTCTGCTCTCAAAGAGAAAAATGGAGATTCTGGAAGAAAAAAGGCCAGGGTGAAAGTGGGTCACAAGGTCGATTGAACAGATTGATTGTAAAATAATTGTTCTTAAAATGCTTTTTAATAATTCAGAGCTTTTCTCCCTGTGTTTCTGCTGAAAGTGGGCTTCTACCCAGTCAGACTTTATCAGTAATCAAATGTCAATAAATAAATACATTGTCATTCAAACTTGCTAGACTCTCTTTAGTTTTGGGAGGTTAGAAACATATTTTTGGGAACCATCAGGCAATTTCTTTTTACCTGAAGTTTGTTGAGATACTTTAATCTGTTTTTGCCAAAACTGGATGAGAAGCTAGAAAATCCTTGGACAATCTAGAAAAGGAGGGCTGAAAAATTTTACAGATTCCCTGGATCAGCTTGTCATTATCATCACACTTTTTGATCACCTGTGTAGCAGAGGGGCCAAGCATTATATCTCTATTTAAGGCAAAACTTAAAATCTCATTTCTAGCATCATCTGGGAGGTTCTGGGAATGCAGCCATGCAAACCTCCTTAAAACAGTACCAGTGGCCACAGCCCTGGAAGAAGCATCAACAGAGTCATAAACATACGGCAAACAATGAGTAGTGACGTCTACAATAAAAGAAAGTTATTTAAAACAGATTTTTCTTCACAAGAATAAACTGCAGAATAAAAATCCTCATAATTTTACAATTTGTCAGAACAAACTTTAACATATGAGCCTGGCAATTCAAATTTTTGAAAATCCAAGGTGCAGAAGTATATACTTTTTTCCCTTACCTAGCAATAATTTTCCCATTTTTATCAGAAAGAGTAGGATTGGAATTAACTAAGTGCTTAGCAGCAGTGGGATCAACTAAAGTTATAGCTGCTAAAGTTATTGGTGCTATGTCAGGTTTGGGTATAGTGTATAAAATTTAAAAGACTGAGAACTTTATGCATCCTATCTGCCTTTTTCGGGACAGGTGGCTGACTGTTAGGAAAATTGCAGGCAGTAACATACACACATCCTCTAAAGCAGACAGAACAGGAGGAACTGGTGTGGGTTCTGGAAAATCCTTCTGCAACAACTCATAGTATTTTCTGAGGGAGTGAGAAACCTTAGTGTTCTTCTACTGAAAACATTAGAACATTCTAGCATATTCTCACAGAAAGAGAAAGCCCCATAGGGAGAATCTGGCACTGTGCTCCCCTCAGTTTGAATCAGAAATTTGAGGAAAAAATGTCCCCATCCTTACATCTTCCTGTTCAGATTCAGAATCTTGAATCTCTTCAGGAGAAGAGGAATTCCTCCTTCTTTTTCCAGAAATTACTTTACAAGGAGGAGCAGTAGGCTGAATTACACAGTAGACTACTCCTATCCAAAGAAATTTCAAGGGGAGCAGATACATGCTCGGTTTTCTGTTTTTTTTTTTTTTTTTTTTTTTTTTGACAGTAAAGGTGGGGCCAACTGTGTTAATAATAGCAGCAGCTGCTTTCCCAAGGATGGACACAGCATTCTGACACAACCTTCTGCCAAAAACTACAATAGTGTCTCTTCCTTGCTCACTTAGGGGACTCCAACAGCCATAGAAGCTGTAGTTAATCCCTGTTCCATTATGGCTGTACATGCAACACCAGAGGGATATCTGGTAAAAGATGAGTAGTCTGACGTACAACAAATCGCCACAGCACAGCCACCCACCTGTTGCTGAGGCAAATTGCTAGCCTGTGATGGCAAAGGCTGTTTGCTTAACTTTTTTCTTTTTGTGGCTTGAAGATGGACTGAAAGCCTCAGAGGAGCATATCTCTGGAGGCAGTAAACATTTGAAGTGCTTTGTACCCACACATGCCTAGTCAGCTTAGCTCAAGCTGGTTGATAGTTTGGGTGTTTGGAAGGTGCCCTAAAGCTTTGGGAGCTGATCGGCTGTTATTTTGTTGCCAGGGTATAACAGGTATAACACATATAGCTAAGGCTAATTGCAGCAGTGATCAATATGATGAACATTGTGGGGTTTTTGGATTCTACTCAATATCACTTGCTTAGATCCATGTTTCAATACTGACACTTTGGAACATCAGTGGAGGAAGCTTCTCAGATGAGATGTTAAACTAAACTAGTGCCTATCTCATCTGGAGATAGTCTCAATAATTACTAATGATCCCATGATATTTACCAGAAAGAGCTGGGGCAACTAAATTTAAAACTAGTTAAAATACAACACTCTATATATTACTTCACTACGGGTGCCAGCCGTGCTGACCATAAACATGTATACACTGCATTACAAAATAAGACAAGAGTATCTCTAGGCCAAAAACTGTTTCATGGTTAGAGTATTTTGTCTTCTCAACCAGGTATGAAACCCCTGAAAGATAAGCAAGACAGAATTTTTGGAAAAAATACAAGAAAAAAAAAAAAAACAGTTTGCGCATGTTGCTGATGTGTCAGTGTTTGTTAAGGCAGAAGACGATCCCTTCTCATAGATATCAAAAATGTATAAGATAGCTAGAAGTTTAATGAGCTCCACCTTGGCTGAATATGAATACAGGGAATCTACTTCAAGGTTAGAGAAACAGAGAGGAGTGAGAGAGAGAGAGAGAGTAAGAGAGATTCTGTTCAGTGTTGGGGGGGGGGGTGGAGGTTGAGAGAAAGAGAAGATAGAGAGATAAATCATCCACCACATCTTCCAGCTGCTGAGGCCATTGCTGGCAAAGTTTAAGTAACAGAGGACAATACTGAGACTCAGCAGCATTCAGAGAGAACATAATGGAGCCCTAATGCTTATGTAGTTCATGGAGTGCAGTGATTGCACTCCAGTATTGGGAAAAAGGCAACCAGTTAAGTGTAACTACTCCAGTGAAAGTGCTGTTAAGATCCAGTGTCATACTAAGAAATGACAGTCCCAGCCTGCAAACCACAGAGACAGAAGACAAAGCAGCTTTGTTTCTGCCTGCTGTGTATTCCTACAGTCTAGCCCTGATTTTGTTAAATATCTTTTCCTGACATTCTTGCTGTCTGACAGTGCTCTCTAACTACTTTCCTACCTTTGAAGACAAGCAAAATACTTTGGTCTTGTTCACCTATTTTAATAATACATGGAGCAGATAAATCTCCATGCACTACAAAGAATTACAATCAGATATCTAATCATAACCTAATAGTATATGTTCTTGGCATGTATGCAAACATTAGTAAATGTTATGGCTAATGAGTTTCGCTGCAAAATCATAGTTGACATCTAAATAAACAACTGATAATGATGATGGAAACTAGTAAGAAGATGCATCATTCCCTGTGCTTAATTTTTATTTCTCTTCCTTTTTTTATATGCTAAAGTAATTATTCCTTATGCTTCCTCATTCTTTCAATATTAAGTTTTCTAAAGTTGGCGAGTTGAAAGACGGTGATTTGATCACTTTTAGGTAAACTCTACATCAAATGTTACCATATAGTACATCATATGCTACCATACAGTACATCATTTATCATATAGTACATCATGTTACCATACAGTACATCATTAGTTACCATATCATATGCTACCATACAGTATATCATTTGTTACCATACAGTACATAATTTACCATATAGTACATCACATGTTGCCATACAGTACACAGTTTGCAACTATGTAGTACATTATATGCTACCATACAGTACATCATTTATCATATAGTACATCACATGCTACCATATAGTACATCATTTACCATAGAGTGCATCATTTGTTACCATATAGTACATTATATGCTACCACACAGTACATTATTTGTTACCATATAGTATATCACGTTACCATACAGTACATCATTTTTATATATATTATTCATTCCTCTCTCCTCCTGAGAAGGTCATCCCTCTTTTCTGTCTGTCTCTTTCCTTTCTTGTACTCTTTTTCTTTTGACAGAAAGTTACACATTTTATGAGAAACAGACTAAACACATGAGGCAAAAATGTGGACATTCTGCAAAAATCAGCACAATTGAGAGGTATGAACAGCCAGCCTATGGTTGGATAGTCTTAAATAGATACTCACCAGACTAATCCTTAGTAACCACATTCAGATATGTACAGGATTAATCTTTGGTTCACCAGATGACATTCATGACATTCTAGAACATATTCTTACACCATCCTTTTCACATACCTTTATCATCCTTTGGAATTTCATTATTAAATGGACTAGTCTTTGTAGACCTTCTTTTAAGACCAAATCAGGAAGCAATTGAATGAGTTTCCTTCTTTCCAGATTTAATTTTTTTGAATCATTGTATTCCTAATTGTAATCTGTTAAATCAGATTGTCACCAAAATAAATAATGGATGCCACAACTCACGTTTTGCCATACTACATGAAAGTTATATTAGAGGGCCTTTAAAACAATTGAAGAACTTATTTTGTACTTTCCAGGGATGCTGCCTTTAAGAAAAAGAATGACTTGCATGCAGCACTTAGTTCTACTGACTGTTCTCTTCTGTGAAGATGTCATGATATGGAAACTATATTCACCTTATTTCGCAGTATTTTCCTTCACAATCAAAAAACGTTTGCCTTTCAGATGACAACAATTTTAAAGGTGTCTGAACTTCTTAGATTACCAAAAACATTAATTTATTTACCAAAATAAGGATCAGTTATAGTACAATTGAAAATTACCATTTTCTCATCTCTAGAATAATCTGTTGCATTAATGCTGAGACTAGAAATCTACAAGATAAACAGTAAAACCTTTGCATGCAATGTAAGTACTTCTTAGAGACTGGCACTCTGATACCCATAAACACAGAGATACAAGGCATTTCTTTGCTTAGTCAATAACCTTATTGCCAGTTTTACATGCAATATTTCTAGGGGATGGTTTATAAGTGTAGCTAAGAGCTCTACATGAATGTTTTTGGACAAAGCTAAGAAAATGGTGTTTGATTTTACTGAAAAGAGATATGTTGTATTTGACAAATTTATGTGAACATTGGAGTATATTTTGTTAATTGGAAATAAAGAGTTGAAAAAAGTCAGATCGATAGAGCATTGTGTGTCTCTCTGTAAAACGACCTATGCTAATGCTAAATTAGCTTTGTCACATAATTCTAGGTTTATCTAGTCAGAAGTTTACATACACACTGGGTGACACTGAATAAGTAAATTTAGCCTGGTCAGTGTTCTTAGGTTGCTCTAAAAATACACATTTGTGAGCAGCAGGTTTAACTTATTAACAAATGTACTGAAACATTTTTATGCATATCAACACACTTACATTTACCTGAAGTTAATGGCTTAATTTTATCAAGCATTTTGTCTGAAATAGAAATGGGACGGGCTCTACCTCTGTGACTTAATTATTAAACCAATTAATAAAACCTTTTTGATATAAAAATAGTGAACAATTTGTTTGAGTATAATATTGTATACATTCTTAGTCAATATAGAGCAGCATATCATTGTCTGTTTCACATTGTACTCAATTAAAAGATCTCCATGAATATTTCCACTACATGCAGAACAGATGAGACAAAATCATGTAATCATATGCTTAGATTCATCCCTGTGTAGAATGACAGTCACTTGCTGCCTCGCAATCACTTGTATTTTGTCCTCCTCCACCTGCCCAAGCCAAGAATATTATCTATACTGCTGTGAATGTCTGTTTCATAAATAGCATTTTAATGGCATGATCATCTATTTTTAAGCTAAACATTGCTTCTTAACAGCCAAGTACTTTTCCTTATCAAGCAGATCTGCAACAATTGGATCCCTCAGTGGGTCATTTATTGTTATATGTCATACTCATCTTGTACATGTGAGAAAATTATATTGTTTTATGTCATACTCATCTTGTCAGTATGAGAAAATTATCAACTGGTATGTACAGATCACATGCATCTTAATCAAGACTGCTATGATATGTCTTTCAGCGACATTGCAATGATGCTTAAAGTGACTGGAAATATAGTTTATAGAAAACAGGTGATGCATAAAGTACAACTTTTAAAAAAATTACAAAAGTTATATTTTTCTACCATGTATATATCCATGTCAGTCAGAGATGAGGCACTGCAACACAATAAGGGATAACTTACCATAAAAACTAGAAACCTTAATGAAGGAATGGATGTGTCCCTTGGTCTGAAGTACTGGAATGTTAGTCATTGTTTCTAGTTTCATAACATCTACTATTACTGCTTTATTTCTATAATGAATACCATATATTTTATCTCTGTCAGTGATTACAAATTTGACAGCACTTATGGAAAGCCCATAGCTATCATAACCTGTGTCAGCATACTAAGGTGAATCAGATGCTATGGAGTCAAAAAGGAAAATGACTGTCTTCTATAGGTAAATTGAGCTATTCTGTAAATGGCTATATAAGATGGCATGGAAATTATAGCGGATGTTGACAATGAGCACAGGTCTGAGACAGTAGCTTAGCATCCATGTTCAAAAGTAATTAAAAGACCCACAATATGGAGCAGACTTCTGGTTTCTTTTACCAGAGAAAATGCTGAATACCATTTTTTAGTTACATTGTTTATATACTGCAGCCTGAAAAAAGTAGCAGCTAAGGCTTCATTTCTGAACTAAGTCGAAATTGCATGTTGTCCCTATGTCTGAGGAGGTTTAGCCTAGGTATTTCTGTTTTTTGTCTACATCCTAAAAACAAGCTGATTACTACTTTAAAATGGCTATATGTGCTACAGATAGCAATGAATTTGTTGCACAGATTCTGGCTGAAGAAGATATATGTACAATATTAAGCAGCAATTAATCTACTCAGTTAATATACGTGTGTGTGCATGTGTGCGTGTGTGTGTGTGTGTGTGTGTGTGTGTGTGTGTGTGTGTGTGTGTGTGTGTGTGTGTGTGTGCATGTGTGTGCTTGTGTTTGTGTGTGTGTATGTATGTGTGTGCGTGTGTGTGTGTGTGTGTGTGTGTGTGTGTGTGTGTGTGTGTGTAAAACTCAGTTCTCATTTGTCAGCCTCTGCCTTTCGCTTTTCTTTTTCTCGTTTGGTCTAATGTTTAACACATCAAACTCTAAAATATCAAGCAAAACTGCTCAAAACTCAAATAATCAAAAACTAAAGTATTTAACATCATTTTTTGCAGAGAGGCAAGAACCTCTGTACTGCTTCCCCCACACCATGCTGATTATATATACCATGTTCAGATTGCACTAAAGTGGGGAAAGGTCAAATTCCCTACTGATACTGTTCCGTGATCTTGCAAAGAAAAAACTATATAATATTTAATTTTAGTCAGCTGCACTGGCTTTTTTTTCTGTGCATTGACCACCTCAATGACACCCATGTGTATATAAATATATATGTCTAGCTATATATATATATATATATATATATATATATATATCTATATACATACATAGACAGATTAGATAGATAAATATAGGTATGTGTGTGTGTATGTATATATATATATATATATATATATATATATATATATATATATATATATATATATATATATATATATATATATATATATATATATCTGTAGGTTAATGGCAATTGACATAAAAACAATTCACTAAGTCAAAATGGCTGAAAGTCCATTTCACTGAAAGACCATTTAATGCAATTCAAAATAACTGAAATATGATAAGTCAAAAATACCCTAGGGAAAAGTTTTCAGACAGAATAGTTTTGCAGGTGGACAGGCCCCTTGCACACTGTATGAGGGCGCTTTGCCCACAACCAACTTACTTAAGAATACTAATTCCACAATTGTACAACTGTGTAGAGAAGTGAAAATTCCATACACAAAGAATAATTGTCAATGCACATACAGAGACTGTAGGTAACTATAAGCATCTACTAAAGGTTTTTCACAAACTCCTCTATATTTCCGCTTCTATATTGTAGAGCAACATGTAGCAATACTACATTTAATAAAATGGAATTTCAGCTAAACTGTTATTCATTTAAATAAGTTTTCAACCATTTTGAGTGTCAGTCAGCAAAATGATCAATCAACCAAATAGCAGTGATCTATATATATATATATATATATATATATATATATATATATATATATATATATATATATATATATACATATGTGTTTATGTCACATTATCAAGTTTTCAGTAACTTGAACTTCATGTGGTCGAGACCGTATGTTCAACTTTTAGAAAAACTGAACAAAACAAAACAACCAAAATCAACCTTTTCCAGGGGGAGTGCTCCCCTGTACCTCACAGTCCTTGCGAATGATACATACTGACTCTGACATTGCACTACAGTAGGGAAAAGGGTAAATTCCCTGATCCACACTGTACCACTGTCTCCATACAAATGATTCAAGTTTTCAGAAAATCAAACAAAGTCTCAACCACATGAAGTCTGAGTTTCTTAAATATGACATAAAACCATGTATATATGCATATATGTGTGTGTGTGTGTGTGTGTGTGTGTGTGTGTGTGTGTGTGTGTGTGTGTGTGTGTGTGTGTGTGTGTGTGTGTGTTTGTGTGTGTGTGTGTATGTGTGTGTACAGGGTTGCAGTCTATAAGTGCAAACGTTCATAAGAGTAAATGTTCTTGCAGGCTTTTTCTTCAGCCTTTTTGCTGCTTTCTGTGCAAGGTCACAGAAAATGGGGTCTGGGATTTTGTCCTTACACTGCTGTTGAGCAATCTCAGAGCTGGTATATATAATTAGCAGGAGTTGTAGGGTGCGGTGAGGAAGATTTTCCCTTGAAAAAAAAATATTGCTTTTTAAACTTTTTCTTATGATCTAATTTTTTAGGTTTAAGGCAGCATTCATAGTCCGGAGCCGCGCAAGAAACTGTTGCAAAAGAGAGTTAAAACCCATGAGTGGAGGAACTCCCTGGTCAGCCTCAGTAAGAACATAAGATCCCTTATAAAATCCTCCAAAGTTAGCTACAAAAACAAGATTGCCACTGATTCCAAGGACAACCACAAAGCATTCTATAGCTATGTCAAGAATCTCAATGGTAACACCCAAATCTGCTCTGAGTTACAGCACAATGGCACGAAAATCACAGGACCAACTGATACTGCCAGCATCCTGGCTGATAGGTCCAGTGCTAACTTTACCCCCTGAAGGGCCCATATCTATACCAGAAGAATACAGAGCCCCTGTAATCACAACTGCGCAGGTAAAAACTGCACCCTCCAAAGCCAAGAACACAGCATTAATGGGACCCGACAACATCCCAGGCTGTGTTCATGAACAGGCATGAACTTCAGAATGAACTGGCCCCCCATGTTCAATCATAGCCTAATGTCAGCCTTTGTACCCACTGAATGGTGCACAGCAACAGTTATACTACTCCACAAAGGGGGAGCCACCACGGACACCTGGAACTATCGCCCTACTAGCCTACGAGCCTGGTCTGCAAGACAATGGAATGTATCATCATGGAATTCATAAACAAAGACATTGGTAAACTCCAAACTCTGGACCCCACCAAGTTCGGGTTTTGAAAGGCAGATCATGCCTCCTGAACCTGATCGACTTCTTTGAAACAGTCACCAAAGCCGTAAACAAGGGTAAGGCAGCTCATACAGCCTATTTGGACCTTGCCAAGGCTTTCAACACCACCCCCCCCTTCTGGAATTATAGACAAACTCACTAAATTGGGTATAAATCCATATGTCACAAGATGGGTCACCAACTGTTTCACCGACAGAACCCACACTGTAAAAGTTGCAGACTTCAAATTTGACTTCAAACCAGAGACAAGTCGAGTACCACAGGATTCAGTCCTGGGTCATCTCCTGTTTGGTATCTACTTCTCTGAAGTACAGGCTAACACAGAGGGCCTCTGGCTGATGAACTTCACAGATGATTGCAAATTAGGTGCCATAGTCGAGTCCCCAAATGACATGGACATGAAGAGCCTCATTAAGACAGATGCCTGATGTCAGAGCCATGGCATCAAGCTCAATGCCAAAAAGTGCATTGTCATCCCCTTTGGAAAAACCTGTACCCATGAACTACCACATAGGTGGCAGTCCACTTAACACCAAAGGTATGATAAGAGACCTTGGGACTCAGGTGGACAGTAGTCTCTCCTTTGATAATTACATTGCCACAGTAGTCAGGAAATCCTTATATGTGGCACACCTCATCACGAAAGGGTTCTCATCCAGGAAGACAGACGTCATTGTTCCCCTCTACTTGGCTCTCATTAGACCCATTATTGAGTACAATGCCCCTTTTGGAATGTACCTCACAAGACATCTGCAACATCTGGAAAGACCACCGAAGTACCCCACAAAGAGGATTATGGGACTCAAACAGATGCCCTACACTGACCGTCTCAAAAATCTCCAGCTTTATTCCCATACCTCCCAACCGTCCTGAATTACTTGGTTTTTACCATTTTTTGGGGTCCAAATAATGAGGTGGCACCCCTTCATTTCTGAGTTTTCTCAGCTTTTATTGAGCTTGCATTCCAGCTGTTCAAGTGGAGAGCGAGGAAACATTAACTGCTGAAGGGTAGGTTGTTAGTTTTTTAGAGAGTGTGTGTGTGTGTGTGTGTGTGTGTGTGTGTGTGTGTGTGAAACTGCCCCAATTTTAATACAACTGGTAGCTAGAGGTACTCAGGCTCAAACCCTGTACTTGGGTACAAGGTAAAAAGAGCCTAAAGTCCATAGCCACCACCACTTGTGAATTGATGCTTCATATTTTTTATCTGTTCCTCATAAAATCTGTGGTTTTCAGGATTTTTATGGCAAAGAAATCATTGAAGGGTTAAATTCACAGGCATTTGAATTTCAGACTTCATATTCTTCAGAAAATAAATGGTAACACAAAACCTTTTATTCTAGCAATTTTTAAGTTGATAAGTATTTGAAATGTGTCCCTATTTTGGGGCTGTATTCCCCCATTATTGGCTTTGTCCATGTTTTTTGTGCTATGACATTCAGAGCTATGATGAGAAGTGAGAACTGAATTCTGTATTATATTGGCATTGTCCAGGTTTTTTTGCTAAAAGTTTGAGAACTATGATGAGAAGTGAGAACTAAATTCACTAAATGTTAGCCATTTAAGTTTCAGTCTTCCTGTTTTACAGGAAACTGCTGATTTGGCATAGTGGTATGTTGCTCTGACTATAGTACACAGGGGTCTGAGTCCAAGACTTGGCAATGAAATGCATGGTAGTAACACAACATTTTATTCTAGCAACCTTCCAAAATTATACAAGCAATGTTTAAAATGTGTCCCTGGTTTTTGGCCTTTTGTCCACCCCCCCCCCACAAAAAAAAAAAAAAAAACTGAAATTGAAAATAAGTGCAAGAAGCTGGGCAAGATGCCTATGTCTTACACTACTGTCATTTATATATATATATATATATATATATATATATATAGATATATATATATATATATATATAGATATATTGTGTGGGTGTAGAAGTAGACTTTCATGATGGCAATGTTCTGAATTGGGCAGTTTTGCCATTATTGGTTCATGCATTTTGTTTCATTGCCTACTGGAAAAATGTTCAAACAATAAATTTAAAATGTGCTCTAACAAGTGTGCTATATTGTACAAGGAATATAATTTAATAAAGTTACGAATGTGTATGAAAGAACACATGTATGTTTCTTGTTTTATGTGCAAGGGGCCAGTGATTTGAAAACAGCCCAAAGGTAATCTTTATCCACCACTGGCCAGATGCATTTTCTTTGGATGTGGTGTGGGTTTCAATGCTGTTTCAATGAATGTGAGTTTCAAGGGCAGAGAAGTTTTAATGCCAAGTCTAGTTTCGTTGTGAGACAGTATTGCTTTGTTTAATTAGCATATGTCTATTAATGTCTGTGTATTATGCTATAAAATGTAAAAATTAAATACAAATCATTGTAGAAGTAAAGCAGTGTGGACACATTAGTGTTTATGGTAAATGGGGCGAAATAGCCAGGTAATGGGACATTGGAATGGCTGCAGGGGGACTCTGGTGTAATATTTAGGTTGCCTGTTCTTCAGTTTGCGTTTGAAAGTTGATAGCCCACAATTCCATTGGAGTAGGTGGGGGTTACATAATTATGTATGCACATTTTATGTTAATCAGCATACAGATTTGTACCTATTTTTCATGGGTCTTGTCCAGTTTTTGTTTTTTTCAGGTTGATAGGTATGTTTATTCCATAGCATATTGCCTACTCCGAGGTGATTTCTGCCTAACATACAAAGCTATGTCAAATCTGGAGCTGTTGGACATGCTACACCTAAAGAAATCCCAATCCCTCTGAGATGCATGCTCTAGGGACTTAAACCTTGTCACCACAATAAACAGAACATGCTGGAGGGATAGATTCTTGTCCCAGAGACTTCCCATACTCTGGAACAAGCTACCTATCTATGTCAAGCAGAGTTCCTCATTAGCAGTCTTCAAGAAAAATCTTGATGAATGGATGGGAAATAGGAAATTCACCCTGGGGATCACTTCTGAGGCTCTGCTCAACAGGGGCACAGGAAAATAACTTTCTTGGTTGGCGAAAGCCAGGGAACATTGTTGGCTAAGCTTACATAGGCCCTTGGCCTGACAGCCTAGTACCTACCTATGAACCTCTGAACCTATGAAGTGTGTAGCAGTTATTTTTGGACAGCAGCACTATGTGGATATTTATTTATTTATTTATTTCCAGTTTGATGACTGGGGAGGTCCACTGGGCTCAGGGAGCCCATTTTCAGTGGAGGCCCGAGGAGAAAAGCTCCACATTACATAGTTTAGTTACAGATACAATCTTAGTAAAGAAGACACAATTTACAATTACATTTCATGTTAGAGAGCAGGCATAATTTCTTAGGTACATAGTACAATTTAGATATTTGCAATCTGTACAATTATGTTTGGTTAGCTAGTAATCATAGTTAGTCAGGGGTTTAGAGGTGGAGAGAAAATTATGGGACTAGGTGGGGAGAATGCAGTTGCATTTCCTGTTAGAGAAAAGGTAGGAATGTAGCTGAGATTTAAAGCTTTCAAAGTTTGCACAAGTCCTTAGAGAGGAAGGAAGAGAATTCCATTTTTTTGCTAAGGAAAAGGATAGTGGGTTTTCGGACAAAGATTAGGTTTTGGTGAGTAGATCTGAGAGTTCTCTGAGGGGTGTAAGGTAGAAGGATGCTGGATAGTGCAGGGAACTTAGTGGGTTGAAAAATTAGTTTGTGGGCTGTGGTAATTTGAAGATAGTCTAGATGGTTGGAGAGTTCAAGCCAGTCTAACAAATTAAGGGCAATACAATGATGGGAGGAGTACTTGGCTTTGGTAGCAAATTTAGAAATCTTATTATAACAGACTTCCAATTTTGAGATGAGTGTGGCAGATAAGTTTGTTAATAGAGGAGTGCCATACATTATGAGGGGAGTAGATAGGTAATGGCAAGAGTTTGTCTGGTGGAAGGAGAGAGAAAGTGGATGTTCCTGTATAGCATACCAAGTTTTATATGGGTTTTCTTAATGTTTTGCTGGATGTGAGTGTCGGATTTTAGGTGTTCATCAATAGTGACCCCAAGTAGTTTGGCGAAGGGAACAACCTCTATAGTGGAGTTGTTCTGGCTAATAATTTGGAATGAGTTTTTATCAAGAGGGGAAGCTTTTGAGGGAGAGAATAATAGTGTTTTGGATTTATTGGCATTTAGTGAGAGGTGGTTCTGAAGCATCCAATTTTCAGTGGTGGAGAAAGCAGTTTGGTTCATTGTTTGAAGCTCTGGGAGGTTAGAGGTGCTGGAGACTAATGTGGAATCATCTGCGCATTGTACAATTTTGGTATTGGGTATGGCTTTGTGGAAATCATTAATAAAGATGTTAAGCAGCATTGGACCGAGTATGGATCCCTGGGGAACCTCAGTGGGGGTAGGAAGGAAGGTTAAGGTACCTTCCCCCATTTTACAGCTTGAGATCTATCGGAGAGGTAGCTTGAGAACCAGGATAAGGTATTCTGGGAGAGATTAAAGTTGGAGAGATGGTTTAAGAGATGGGTGTGGGAGATGGTATTGAATGCCTTAGACAGATCTAGTAGAACTGTAGAAACTATTTTTCCAGAGTCACGGGCAAGATTTATTGTATCTAAGAAGGAGAGAAGTGCAGTGGTAGTACTATGGCTAGGACCGAAGCCATATTGGGTTGGAATGATTAGCTGGTGATTGGCTAGGAATGACATAAGATGAATGTGGATGCATTTTTCTAGTAGTTTGGAAATTGGGGAGAGGATGGCTATGGGGCGGAAGTTGGAGATGTTATTATTTTTGCTTCATTTATGGAGAGGTAGAATGAAGGCAGTATGCCATAATTTTGGCACATAAGATTCCAGCATGGATCTATTTATCAGGATGTTAATGGGGAGATCGAAACCATCTGTGGCTATTTTTTAGGAAGGAGGATGGAATATTGTCAGAGGCACTGGTGCAAGGTTTTAATTTAGAGAGTAATTTTTTTATATGGGAGGTTGAGATGGGTTTAAGCTCGAATATAGGAGGAGGATTGGGGACAGAGGGTGCTGTAGGTAGTGGCAAAGAAAGGGTAGGCTGAGGTGAAGGGTTATTGTTAGGGAATGTTTTGGTCAGTTCTGCTATGGAGTTGGTGAAGAAGGAGTTGAATAGAGAGGCTATTTCAGGGTCAGATTTGCTGGTGTTAGGGCAGGGGTTGCTTTTGGTACCTAGGGTGAGAAGAGAATTAATGGAATTCCAGAATTGTTTTGGGCTTTTTTATTGGTTAGATTGGAGTTTAATATAGTAGGACTTTTTGTCTCTGATGATTTGTTTTTTAGCAAGTTTGCAGAGTTGTTTATATTTAAGAAAAGTTTCAGGCTACTTGTTTTGATGGTATGTTTTCCAGAATTTGTCTCTTTGTAGCATAAGTGTTTGGTATCTTTGGTTAGCCAAGGGGCGGATTTGGTTTTTACTCTTTTTGTTCTTGGTGGAGCTAGGGAGTTAAGGATGTTTAAGAAGGAGGAGTTGAAAAATTCTATGGCATTATCTATTGAAAGAGTTTTTAGTGGGTTCCAGTTGGTTTGTTTCAGGGAGTCAGAGAAGGTAGTTGGGCTGAAGTTTCTGAGGTTACTTGTGTGGATAAATAGGTGTAGGTGAAGAGAGGAGTGGGTAGCTTGGTGGATAAAAGTTGGCAAGTGGTCTCCTATAGGGTCGGGTGTGATGCCAGAGTTTAAAATTTTATTTGGATGGGATGCTAGGATCCAGTCTAGTGTTGTACCTGGGGAGTTTGTTTTATTGGGTCTGGTAATGGAGTTAGTAAGTTGCGTATAGTTAAATAGATTGATGTATAAGGTGAGATTAGGGTTATTGATTTTATTCCAATCGATGTTTATGTCTCCAAGTATATAGGTCTCATGCTTAATATTGGTCGAGGTCCAGAGGAGAATGTCTTACAGAGTAGTGGTGTTGTTACCAGGGGGTCTGATATTGATTGCTTAGACTATAACAAAGTAAAGAAATGTTTATTAGAGTGTTTTAAGTTAACACCTGAAGCTTATAGAAAAATGTTTTGTGAGCATAGACGCAAGGCAGATGAAAGTGTGCGTGATTATATTGCTGAACTAAGCACTTATTTTCATAGGTTGGTGAATGGGTGTCAGGTCACCACTTCTGAATGTCTGGCAGACCTTTTGGTGAGGGAAAAACCCTTAGCACTATGCCTGAGGACATGAGAATCTGGTTAGTAGATAGGGAATGCAACACTGCAGATGAGCTGTGGAAACAAGAGATCTCTACTTAGCAAGCAGGGCATCACTGCACAGGAAAGGGATACACAGTGCTGCACATGGATATAAGGGAACCCATGGTTGGCAGCCTAAGTCACCACAATAGAATCCACCAGTAAGAGGCCACTAGTTCAGGGACAAGGCCAGGAGCAGGGGTTAAATGTTGTAAATGTAATCAGTGGGGCCATGTATCATGTAGATGTCTGCAGATGCATGGTGGGGAACAAAAGGCAGGGGAGCCAGCTAATGGGAATAACAGAATGCCAATAGTAAATTGTCTAGTGACAACTAGGGTACCAAACTACCACAAGAGGTTATATCCTATCTTAGTAGATGGAAAACAGGCCACTGCTAAAAATGATACAGCCTCTCAACTAACCACTGTGAAGCCTGCAATGGTAAATGGGAGCACTACTTGCTTGGGCAGTCTACTCTAGTCAGAGCTTTAGGAGGGACCCCATTACAAATACCTTTGGTTAGGGTTCACCTTGACTGGGAGGGTGGAAAAAGAAGCAAGCAAGGAGGTGCCTTTGAGGATATCCCTGCAGATTTCCTGATAGGGAATGATTTTGATAATGCAGTACCTTGTGTGCATGCAATTACACACAGGCTTGGAGTCAGACATGTGGGTCTGTTAGCCTGGGGGACCGCAGACAGACTGCACACTTGAAGCCAGGACTGGTGAGCTGGCTACTTCAAGGAGGGAGGTGCCCTCTAGCAGTGAGACTGAAAGTGAGCCACAGCTGCTAATGAGTACTGGTGTTCCCTTTGACAAAGTAACTGCAAGGGCATTGGTGAGTAGTAGTATCCAGGCTGACAGTGAGGCACTGCTGTCAGAAGAGACCAGACTTCCTGTGGAAGAGGAGCTGGGAAGGGTTACAAAGAGAGAATTGAGACAGGCTGAGCTCTCAGACCCTACATTACAAGGCTTGAGGGAGGTAGCTAGGGAGGAGCCTGACTCTCAAGGAAAAGGGGATTCTGTATACTGGGACAAAGGGTTACTGTATAGAGAATGAACCCTTGAGGGAGGTCTAGAGGGTCAGAGAATACAGCAGTTGGTAATACCCAGATCCTACCATTTGGCACTTCTAGCCATAGCCCAAGACATTCCCTTTGCAGGCCATATGGCCATATAGTATACCAAGAGACATATTATGCAGAACTTTTATTTTCCTGGGATTGCAATGGAAGTAACAGGGTACTGCAGGACCTGTGAGCAGTGCCAAAAGGTAGCAAAGCATGAGACATGGTCAAAGTTCTTTTGATGCCTTTGCCTGTGATAGAGGAGCAATTTCAAAGGGTAGCTATGGACATTGTGGGGCCTTTAAGCACCCCAAGTTTGACAGGGAAGAAGTATATCCTATTGGTAGTAGATTATGCTACCAGATACCCTGAGGCAGTGGATTTATCATTCATCGAGGCTGAGAAGGTGGCAAATGTTTTGCTAGAGATTTTCAGTGGGGTAGGTTTCCCAAGAGAAAGGTTGACTGACAGAGTGGCTAATTTCATGTCAGACCTGCTGGCTTGTCTGTGGGGGAGCACTGTGGGGTGAAGCACCTAAAGACAGCCCCCTATCAACCCCAGACTTGGTCTTGTATAAAGGTTAAACTCTACACTAAAGACCATGCTACAGGCACTTGCAGACCAGTTTAAGAGTGAGTGGGACAAATATTTGCCCCATCTGCTGTTTGCATACAGACAGGTACCCTGGCAATCAATAGGTTTTTCATCCTTTGAGTTGCTGTATTGACATCAGGTGAGGGGATCTCTAGATTTGATTCGCAATGAGTGGGAGGATGACTGTGAATCCCATAAGGAGTGTGTTGTGGCATATGTCCTAAACATCAAGACAAGGCTCAGGGAACTCATGGGCTTGGGCCAGGAGAGCCTAACAGAAGCCCAACAGCAGAAAAAGGTCCAGCATGACAGGAATACTTGAGCCAGAACATATGCTGTGTGGCAGCAGGTTATGGTTCTCTGTCCTGTCAGACACAATAAGCTGCAGATAACTTGGGAGGAACCCTTCAAAGTGGTAAGGAAGGTCACTGATGTTAACTCCATGGTAGAAATGCAAGGCAGGAGGCAGGGGCACAAAGTATACCATATTAACATGATGAAGCCTTACCATGATAGAGATGCCCTTGTGCTGAGTAGCTGCAGTAGGAGTCTGAGGGGGATCTATGGCTACAGGGAGCCAGCCAGCAAAATCCCAAGTTACTATGGTAGAGCCTAATGTTGCAGGCATATGATATGACAGTGCAACTCTGAAGTGGGGTCAGCAATGCAAAAGCAGATAGAATCTCAAGACAGAGAAGGGTGTAATGTATTCCAAGATAGAATCATTCCTCTCAAGCAATGTTTCTCAAGGGGCATTTGAAAAACTAGCTCGAGTCATAGAAGGGGGGGGGGGGGTGATGATAGGAAGTACTGCCAGCACAGCTAGCTGGAATTTTGTCAATAATTATATGTCATTTGTGACTATCAAACTGACTTATGCAAGATGTTAGTGTTAAAAATGTATTAGAACTGTATGACATATGTATATCAAACTGATTTGTACAGATGTTTGTGTCTGAAATGCATCCATGGTGTGACCTACTGGAGAGAACAGAAATGTAAATGCACTATTGTAACAGTTTAAATGTATATGCTTTAACAGAGGAAACTGGAAGACAAGAGATTAACTTCAGTCCAGCAAACTTTAAAATATGTCTGAAATTAAAAAACTTTATGTGAGTCAGAGACACAAAGTCTGTACTAGGAAGCTTTCTGTATTGTCTTTGGGGTGAACTAATTACTGCTCTGAAAGCGTGGAGGTATGAAATTGTTTTAAGATTTCAAGCACCTGCCACAGATCTGAGCAAAAGCCCTTGTGTGTGCATGTTTAGGGTCTACTTTAGAACAGTGAATGATCAGATGGTCGAACGCTGTTAGCGCGAACACTACATGTCGAACCAGCAAAATAGCGAATGACCGGAACAGCAAATTTTTTCCCAGGGTAAGAAATCGCTGGGCTGGCCTGCCGGGTTGTGCCATTTCCTCCACTGTAGTGTGATCTTGGAGTTGGTATAGTTAAGTGGGGGGGGGCATGGGGGGCACAGCCCCTCACGTGGGGGTGTGTGGGGGACAAAGCCCCCAATTTATTTATTGTTGAGTTTTTTGTTTTTTTTTGGGAACAGCAATTTTTTTTTCCCTGGGAAAATAATCGCTGTTTTGGCTTTTCAACATTTAGGGGTTGATATAACAACGTTCGATCATCTGATTTTTTGTTGTTATAATATAGACCCTATGTTTACAGGTATGTGCTAAATCCTGCCAGCTTCCACCAATGGGGGTTTGTATAGGAACTAGAAGTCAGATGACAGAAGTGATGTCATTCTGTAAGCTATCCCAGAGGTAATAGTTTAGATATTATTTTGAGAAGTCTCTTATTGAGTCTGAGCATTCTGAATTCTGTCTTGGGCCTGACAAGAAGGAACATTCACCACATCATCTGCCTTGCTCTGTTAAGTAAGTAGGGAATAGTAATTGTCTTCGATTCAGTCAGGAATATAATGAAGCTTAGTTTAGATATTGTTTCTCTTTATTTGTCTGCGTCTGTCCTTCAATGCTATTTTAAATATTTCCTATGATTTTGAACTCTGATGTCACTGTGAATAGACATTTAGTATTGTCTTGTTCTTTTATTATTTATTTTATCTATTATTAAATATATTTAAACATTTCATTCTGGCCAATCTTTGTAGAGATATTTAAGTTTTGAGTGTATTTTCATATTTATTTTGTGACACTGTGTGGGTCATTCCTAATAGATTTGCTCTTGATCAAACTACCATTTGTATTAATATAAATTTCACTCAGTATATTGTGTACACTTGTAAGGGCCTTAAGGTAGCTGGCTGGAGTGTCTGGTAGGGTGGCAACTACCTTATAGTCTGGGCAGAAGGGGCATAGCTAGTAAATCTTTGCCAGCCTTTCCCAGGTGTGTGTGTGTGTGTGTGTGTGTGTGTGTGTGTGTGTGTGTGTGTGTGTGTGGGTGTGTGTGGGTGTGTGTGTGTGTGTGTGTGTGTGTGTGTGTGTGTGTGTGTGTGTGTGTGTGTGTGTGTGTGTGTGTGTGTGAGAGTGTGTGTGCCAGGGACACAAAGCACTAGTTGGACAGCGATGGTGCTGGAGGTCTTGGCTTGGACACTCAGCTGAGATCTGAACTCTATAGCTGTGCCAGTGAAGAGTCTTATTGGGGATCTGGAGAAATTAGGAGAAACCAGCCCTGGACTGATTGTGTTCCCCATGTGCTCTTAAGGGAAATTGTGCTTGACTGTACTTGATGCAGAGAGCTGCATCTGGAAATACTGAGTGTGTACCTGTTATCCTCCCAGTGAAGATTCAACACAGGTGCCAGTGCTGAGGATTGAGGCTCCTAGATTACTGGCCCAGAAGTGGGGAGTCATCACAGCGAACCTCAGTACTGAGGGGATTAGGGTCTGTGTTGATGCAGTAGTCAGCACAGGCAAGGTAAACACATCTTCTAAACGCTGAAGAAAGGCTTTGTCTGGTTGTATTCTCCTGTCCATTACCTCTACCAGTACATTCTCAACCAAACTCCAAACCTTCCATTCCATGAGGCTTGCCAGGCTGTCATGAGCCAGTGTGCCTGCAGGACCAGCACTTCCATTCTGACCCTGCAAAGATTGCCCCAGATGGGCAAAGGGTGATCTATCCATAGCCTAGGAGGTACATGCCTGGTCTGCATAAAAGAACAAAAATGGGAGAGAAGCAAAACAGCTAAGAAATGCATAAGCAGAATTTAAAAAAAAAAGGTAGGGAGAGAGAAAACAGAAAAAACACAATAAATCCACAAATACTGTTTTAAAGCAAGGTACCAACATAATAAGCCATTGCAGAAAATATCTTTATTGAAGTAGACTTGTGTATGGAAAGTGCTTATGCTTAAACTGGGGGTAGAGATTTGGAAGTACTTATGTAACTGGGAAGAATGTATAAGAGTAGTGCTTATGCATACTTCTGACAGACTGAAATGGCAAGGGCTTTTGTCTTTCTGACGGGTTGTATTTCAATTATTTACTTTTCAATTTTTGTAGTACTCAGACAACAAACAGAAAAGAAATAATTAATTACTGCAGTTTATCATGGTTACAAATGAAAGTATAACACTTTTCACTTGATCTGTTTCTGTCATTTGCATTTCTTTCAGCTGCAAAGGTATAACATCATCTGAAGAGTACTACTGAAATACATTTTTAAAAAGCATTGCTGTATTACTGTTTATGCTACCCTAAATTCTATTTAGTAATTTGTACTATGCATAGCATACCTTCTGTATACCTGTCTGTTATACTTACCAGAAGGCTCATCCAGACATTGCATTCTTCTCTTCTGCTGTTGGGAATTATAATATATCTCTTCCTCAGCTATAAGTAAAAGACATAAGGATAATCTTGTTTATCTGTATTTGAATGTATTCTACATATGCATGTCTTATATTCTCTCAGCATTTATTTGTCTTTATTTTTTTGATTTTTAACTGTTGTACGCATGCATGTGTGTATTATTAAAATATAGTACTTAAATAAATTATTGAATTGTGTAGGATAGTAAAGACATATGAAATGAGTCTTGTTTTTTAACCACAAAATCCACCAAGAAAAGCACTGGAGAAACTGAGAAAGTTATTTTTTAGCGTAGTTAAAATTTAATGTTTGTTATTCATCCCAAAGACTTCATCAGAAATTATAAAAGACACTTCCAAATCACTTTTAAACCATTCAAAAAACATTTAACCAATCAGATCATCTCATTAACACGTCAATTAAATACATAAAAACATTTAAAGGCATGCTACAAAAAATGTACAACTCAAAATGTCCGCACAGTTAACACAGTTTAAAACACAAGGACATTCACCCCTGTATATTCACTTTAGAAATTTTCCTATTTTTTAAGAAGCATTTTATGTTCACCATACCATTCAGACCAGGGGATAAATAAGAAGCAAGTTTAATCTGCCATTCTGCCTCTCTTTTTTCAACATAATTTCTAAAATCCCCTCCCCTAAGGTCACGCTTAACAACTTCTACTATAGAAAAAGTAAATTTCTTCCAGACAGAACATGTCAAAGAATGCTTAAAAAAGGCATTATTACTTTTTTTTCTTTTTATAGCATACAAGTGCTCTAATACCCATTTTCTTAGACTCCTGGTGGACACGCCATCATATAATTGGGCATGTCAGTAATTTTGTCCTTGAACTGCAATATCATTCTGGGCAATGACAGGATGCTACTCAGGGCTAGGGTCATACCTGCCTGGGCTCCAAGATCAGAGAACTCTTCCATGTCTCTCTTCATGTAGTCCAGAGTGGTACGTCTCAGGTCATTCACACCAACATGGACAATGATAGAGTCATATTTGTACTTGCTGTGAAGTGACCTGAGTGCGTGGGTTATGTGGCGGATCCTGGCACCTGACAGGCTGCTAACAGTAACCTTCTCCTTGTTTAGCCTGGTGAATGTGACATCAGTGTGCCTGACTATAGAGTCACCTATGACTAGGGTGTTGCATACGTTGTTTTGCCTTATGGGCTGTGGTTGAGTGGCACACTGAGTCTGTGGGCTATGTGTCATTTGGGTTGTGTTGGGGTGGAGGTTGCTTGTGTTTCTGCTTTGGAGGTCTCTGTTGCTTGAGTAGATTATTATTGAGAGCCTCTGTGAATGTTTTTGTGTTTCTATGTGTGGATTTTGATGGTGTAGGTTCAGTGGGACTATGTGATGAATGTGGTGTGGTGCAAGTATTTATCTTCTCCTCTTGACTGTCAAGTTCAGTCTTGGTTGGAGAGAGCTTTACCTCCAGTTTGGCTAAATGTAGTTGCTAATATTTAGCTTCTACCTTTACATAACTGTATCTGCATACCTTTTATGTACTCTAAGTAATGTACTGAACCGATACTTTGTTTATTTAACTGTGACTGTGAATTTTCTATTGTATGTATGTGTTGATGTGGAACTTTTCTCCCCGGGCCTCCACTAAAAATAGGCTCACTTCATAAACAAATGCAAATAAATAAATGAATAATAGATATTGATATAGATGCTAACTCTTGGGTCACTGCACCCCAAGGCAAGGTGAAAACAAAACTATGTATTGCAATGTCAGAGTTTCACAATAGTGATATTTGTCATTGTGCAGTAGATATTACAAGTGAGATGCAAATATACATATTGAAATATATGAAATAGCCAGAGGTAGTCACAGTAAAGTGTCTATATCTTTTTCCATAAACATCTATATTATCTTAAAATTAACCTTTTATTTGATAGATCAATTAAGATTATAATCTAAGCAGCAAATACGTGTAATCTAGAAAACTGTAGCCTCTCTTTAAAGTAATAAATAGTGATGTCCAAAAAAACTGCGAAAAGTGCACTCGCAAATCACTACAAAAAATCCAAAAGAGCACAATGGGCTAATAGAGAGGCACTCCACCAACTTAGTAAAACTGCACGATTTATTGATATCCACAAAACCAAGAAAACATTAACGCAATTATTACACAGTACGCGTTTTCGTCCACATAAAACTTGGACTTCATCAGATAATAATTAATTACACTAATTGTATCTTAAATAGCTCACAAACAACTACATTAACCAATTAAAATCTTAAAAAACATTTCAAACACACTAATCAGGCTGTCTTAAAAGACTCATGAATATTAACTAAGGCTTGTATATTATCACCACAAATGTATCTAAAATAAATAAATAAATATAGAACTCACTTGATATATCATAAATAGGTTTCTTAAAAGTTGATAGATTATAATATTTAATTCATATAACATTAATAATCATTAAAATCCGAACATTTAAAAAATATATACTTGTTTAGTATATACATATCTGTGTATTAAAGAACTGGCGCCATCTGCTGTCATAGTGAACATATAACAGTCTTTACACTTTGGCAGCCCTTAATTTTAATAATGGTAGAAGGGAAATGTGGTCATTTAAACCTGGTACTTTTGCTGCTTCCAGGGTTATTTGCCACCATAGTTCTTTATATTCTATCAATTCCTCCCAAGGGCCACCTCTAATATCTCTCTTGACTTGTTCTAATACAAAGAAAAGGAATTTGTAACCTTCACATTCTTTAGAATGTTTATATAATGCATTTGTATCTTTTGCTTTTGATATTTCGTATAGATGTTCATATATTCTTCTCCTCAATACTCTCTCCGTTTTACCAAAATAAAATGACTTACATTTATGACATAATGCAAGGTAAATTAATCCTTTTGTATCACAACAAAAGTGTCCCTTACTTCTAATCCATCTATTCCTACTTTCCAGATGAATTTTGCCTTTATTGATAATATATTCACATTGATTACAGCTTCCACATTTAAAAGTTCCCATTTTCTTTCTTCCCCCTATGTGATGTGTACTTTCATAATACCTGGCATTTCCTGCATTATTGTTAATCTCCAAGATTTTTTTCATACTGTAAGAATTTTTGTAAACTACCTTTGGCTTTAATTTTGATACTTCATCTATATCTGTGAATGACACAAATCTTTCCCATTCCCTCTGAAAAACCTCCCTGACCTTAAAATTTGAAGCATTGTATTCTAATATCAAAGCCTGTTGATATTCACTATGAATACCCTTATTATTTTTATCATCTTTTTCAGAGAAACTTCCGGGTGCAACCCCCTTTATAGGTCTAAATTTGTTGTCTCTACCTTTCTCCACTTCCATCCTGATGTTTTTGACAAAATTGTCAGGATAATTTTTATCCTTAAACATTTTCTCCAAAAGTGCACATTCATTAACAAAATCTGACTCTAAACTAGTCATACGACAACCTCTAACAAATTGTCCTTTCACTATATTCCTTTTACAATGTAATGGATGTGCACTATTGTAGTGGAGAAAGGAATTACAAAAGGTAGTTTTCCTATAAATTCTAGTTTCAAAATTCTTATTCATCTTATATATTTCCACATCCAGATATTGTAAAGTGTCAGTTGAAGTCTTGTGGGTGAATTTTAGAAAATTAGTGGAGCTGTTAATATATTCAATACATTCACTAAACTTATCATAACCTGCTGTCCAAAAGATAACAATATCGTCCAAAAATCTACGATATAATGTCCAGCAGGTATTAAATTTAGAGTGCAGGATGAATTTTTCTTCCCACTGTGACAAAACTAAATTTGCAAAAGTGGGAGCACAAGCTGCACCCATAGAGACACCTTGTATTTGTTGGAAATATTCCCCATTAAATATCAAGAAATTGTATTTGAGGACCATATCCATAAGTCCCATAATAGCTACTTTCTCATGCTGGGATAACTTCTTGTCTTGAAAGATAATTTCCTCAAACATTAAAAGGCCCATCTCATAAGGTATACATGAAAAGAGATCTATTATATCAATAGTGACAAACATTAAATCATCAGAGAATAAATCAGGGGTGATGTTCCTTAACAAGTCCCATGAATCTTTAAGTATGACCTTATTCTGCGTACAAATGTGCTTAGTTTTTAAGTCAACATATTTAGCCAATGGTAGTGTCTTTGATCCGTCTGCGGACACTATAGGCCTAAGGGGTGGATCTTCCAAATTTTTATGTATTTTGGGAATACCAAAAATAATTGGTATTCTAGGTTTCGATACATATAAGAAGTCGTAAGTTTTACTATCTATAACATTTTCTTATAGCATATCTTTTAACAATATATCTATCTTATGATATGCTAAATTGACTTCATTCCTTGACACACATGCATATTTCACTTCATCCCTAAGAATTTCATTCATTTTACCTTCATAAATAATGTTCTCCATAATAACTACTCCCCCTCCCTTATCCGGTTTCATAATTCTAACTTCCGCATTATTTTTCAATATATTTAGAGTCTCATTCTCTATTTGACTAAGATTGTTTTTATATATTTTGTTCTGTTGTACATTTCTAACTTCTTTCTCTAAAATAACTTCCAAATTCCTGATTTGAGGATGTAGCGGCAGATTAAATGTGGTTCTACGTACCAAAGCCTTATTATCATATGAAGTATTAGATATTTTGTTCCTAGAGAACGAAATTTCTAAATTTACTTTCCTTAAAAACAGTTTGATGTCAAGTAATGACTTTGTTAGGTCCCCCTTAACATAGGGTATGTATTTCAATCCTTTACTTAGTAGTCTAAAATGTTCCTTCGTCAGAATAATGTCACTAAAATTGTATATAGAGAAATCGTTGTAGCTATTCTTAACTCCAATAACTGAAATTTCATCATTTACTGTATTTGGGGGTGGGTGGTTTAAGTCTAAAACTTTCCCCTCCCCATCCCCCCCCCCTCCTCTGAAAATTTCCATTTCTAAATTGTTGTTGGTTGACATAGTTATCTTCTCTATTTAGGGGTGGACATTCATAATTGTAATCGTAATTGTTCCATCTATTTGATTTCGCTTCATCGTTGTTACTATTATCTTGTTTTTTTACTGTTGTTTCCATAAAAATCCCATTTCATATAGGGTGGTTTGGGGTAACTCGTTTTATTCTGATATTCATGTAAATCCCTCTTCAATTTATTCATCTTCCTATTAATTAGGTTGTTACATTTCATGTCAATATCATCCCTAACTTTAAAATATTTTTCCTTTTCTTCCCTTATCCCATATATTAAATCTTCCTTAATATAGGTATCCAGTTCATCTATTTCCCCTTTTAACATATCTTGTTTTCTACCATTCTCCTTAATAATGAGTCTTAAAATATCAATACCACATTTGTTAAAAACTTCCAACAATTCATGATGAAATTCAGAGCCAGCCTGAACATTGTTAGGGTATTTCCAGACCCTTAACCCTTTCGGGACAACATTCCGGTTTATACATTCTAAAAGATAAGCATTTTCAATACTCAATGTCATGTATTTGAACATAAGCTTAGAAATTTTATCCAATTTAACAGCATATGAATCTCCATTAGGTAAACCAGATTGGTTACCCTTGTCAATTTGAAAACAAAAGCTTGCTTTCAACCATTCGCTTGTATCTTTACTATGCGAAGTAATTGGAACAGTACCTGTAGGTGCCTGAGTACGAATAGGCAATTTAAGTTTGTTAGTAATATCAGTACCATTGGCGTCTTCAGCCTCATTGTGTTCTATTTCATGCCCGAAAATCCTCGGTGTAGCAGCTGGGTTGAATGTAGCACCATTTGGTTCAAATACATCCCCTGGGTCGTTAACGTCATTTAAGTTCTCTCTTTTCCTTTTTTGTTTTTGCACGTAAAACCCTTCGGTTCCACTTCCTTTTGCGTTACAGGTACCCAGATTACTACCAACCAAGGAATGGCAGAGCGGGGTGAGTAGGTCGATTAACTCGGTGAGTTGGCCAATCAGTTTGCGTGATTGACCCACCTCTTCCTGTCCCTTGCTACTCACCGGAGAGGCTCCCTCCATAGCCCATTCCACAAACACAAACCAAGTCCAAAAAAACTGCGAAAAGTGCACTCACAAATCACTACAAAAAATCCAAAAGAGCGCAATGGGCTAATAGAGAGGCACTCCACCAACTTAGTAAAACTGCACGATTTATTGATATCCACAAAACCAAGAAAACATTAACGCAATTATTACACAGTACGCGTTTTCGTCCACATAAAACTTGGACTTCATCAGATAATAATTAATTACACTAACTGCATCGTAAATAGCTCACAAACAACTACATTAACCAATTAAAATCTTAAAAAACATTTCAAACACACTAATCAGGCTTTCTTAAAAGGCTCATGAATATTAAGTAAGGCTTGTATATTATCACCACAAATGTATCTAAAATAAATAAATAAATATAGAACTCACTTGATATATCATAAATAGGTTTCTTAAAAGTTGATAGATTATAATATTTAATTCATATAACATTAATAATCATTAAAATCCGAACATTTAAAAAAATATACTTGTTTAGTATATACATATCTGTGTATTAATGAACTGGCGCCATCTGCTGTCATAGTGAACATATAACAGTCTTTACACTTTGGCAGCCCTTAATTTTAATAATGGTAGAAGGGAAATGTGGTCATTTAAACCTGGTACTTTTGCTGCTTCCAGGGTTATTTGCCACCATTGTTCTTTATATTCTATCAATTCCTCCCAAGGGCCACCTCTAATATCTCTCTTGACTTGTTCTAATACAAAGAAAAGGAATTTGTAACCTTCACATTCTTTAGAATGTTTATATAATGCATTTGTATCTTTTGCTTTTGATATTTCGTATAGATGTTCATATATTCTTCTCCTCAATACTCTCTCCGTTTTACCAACATAAAATGACTTACATTTATGGCATAATGCAAGGTAAATTAATCCTTTTGTATCACAACAAAAGTGTCCCTTACTTCTAATCCATCTATTCCTACTTTCCAGATGAATTTCGCCTTTATTGATAATATATTCACATTGATTACCGCTTCCACATTTAAAAGTTCCCATTTTCTTTCTTCCCCCTATGTGATGTGTACTTTCATAATACCTGGCATTTCCTGCATTACTGTTAATCTCCAAGATTTTTTTCATACTGTAAGAATTTTTGTAAACTACCTTTGGCTTTAATTTTGATACTTCATCTATATCTGTGAATGGCACAAATCTTTCCCATTCCCTCTGAAAAACCTCCCTGACCTTAAAATTTGAAGCATTGTATTCCAATATCAAAGCCTGTTGATATTCACTATGAATACCCTTATTATTTTTATCATCTTTTTCAGAGAAACTTTCAGGTGCAACCCCCTTTCTAGGTCTAAATTTGTTGTCTCTACCTTTCTCCACTTCCATCCTGATGTTTTTGACAAAATTGTCAGGATAACCTTTATCCTTAAACATTTTCTCCAAAAGTCCCATTCATTAACAAAATCTGACTCTAAACTAGTCATACGACAATATCAAAAGCAAAAGATACAAATGCATTATATAAACATTCTAAAGAATGTGAAGGTTACAAATTCCTTTTCATTGTATTAGAACAAGTCAAGAGAGATATTAGAGGTGGCCCTTGGGAGGAATTGATAGAATATAAAGAACTATGGTGGCAAATAACCCTGGAAGCAGCAAAAGTACCAGGTTTAAATGACCACATTTCCCTTCTACCATTATTAAAATTAAGGGCTGCCAAAGTGTAAAGACTGTTATATGTTCAATATGACAGCAGATGGCGCCAGTTTATTAATACACAGATATGTATATACTAAACAAGTATATTTTTTTTAAATGTTTGGATTTTAATGATTATTAATGTTATATGAATTAAATATTATAATCTATCAACTTTTAAGAAACCTATTTATGATATATTAAGTGAGTTCTATATTTATTTATTTATTTTAGATACATTTGTGGTGATAATATACAAGCCTTACTTAATATTCATGAGCCTTTTAAGAGAGCCTGATTAGTGTGTTTGAAATGTTTTTTAAGATTTTAATTGGTTAATGTAGTTGTTTGTGAGCTATTTAAGATGCAATTAGTGTAATTAATTATTATCTGATGAAGTCCAAGTTTATGTGGACGAAAACGCGTACTGTGTAATAATTGCGTTAATGTTTTCTTGGTTTTGTGGATATCAATAAATCGTGCAGTTTTACTAAGTTGGTGGAGTGCCTCTCTATTAGCCCATTGCGCTCTTTTGGATTTTAAATAGTGATGTCCACACTTTTCTAAAGTCAGTGAAGATATCAAAGACCAACAAAATGCAGTTTTCTGGAGGAAATATATTAAGCAATGATACACACCACCCAATAGCTTCTGACTTGCTAGAGTTGGATGAGAAGGAATCCCTCGCTTATCCTCAGTTGTATGCATGCTCTGCATTTGATAGTCTCTTCCTAAAATGAGAATATTATCAAGCAAATTTCACCAGTTTTACAACTACTCATAAGCACAGTAAACGGCGTATGTCTTGTAACATACTGAGCTAGCTTGTTTTGTTAAGGTGGATGGAAAATATCCCATGACTTTTACAGTTTGGAAATAAAAAAAAAAAAACATTTTCTAAGTTTTCTGCTCATACTTAATGACACTTAATTCAGTTACACCACACATCTTCTGTAACCAATAAAAAAAAAATCATGGAAATGGACTTTGCATTATCAGGATTAGCAAAATGCATGCAGACTAACAAGAATAATAAACAGGTATTTTGTTACAAAACATTCAAGTGAGAAGTCGGAGATAAATTCAGTTTTACATTTGAACAGATAGGCAATATAGTGCTAGTAGTTATAATGCAGTTACTATGCTGAACTGTGTTAACGTTTGATTAGTACTGCTCTGTGGTATTGTCTTAAACACAGTAACAGCTACTGCTGCCACATGAAGCCAGATGTGTGTATATGTGTGTGTGTGTTTGTGTATATAACAATAAATCAGAAAGACATTCTGTCAATTGACATTCCATCAACCAACTTACATTGATGGAATGTTTAGTGGAAAAAAAAAATGTTTTTGGGGGGAGGGGGAGTAAGCCCTTCTATGAATCCTCAAAATGGGGCCTACACTTCCACCTCCTTCTTCTTAAATATATAAACCATGAGATTGCACAATGGAAGGGGGGGGGTATCCCTAACCTCACTATTAGCTGATCATGCAGAAAACCAGTACCACCACAGTGATGTACAGGGAATCAACTAAGCAAGTCTATCATTCCTATTTCAATTAATGAGTTCAGCAAAAATGTAATAACTCATATATATATATATATATATATATATATATGTGCATACAGTATATATACATATGGGTCTACTTCAGACTATCAAAAACACACTTACGCAAAACACACATGATCGAGGCGACAACAGCAAATTAGCAGTTCTTCGACTCATCGCATCACCAACAGTTCACCGAGGGAAAGGAAGTAGTCAGCCAACAGTTCTAAGTTTGCTCTTTTCTACACTGTAGTGCAATCTTGGAGTTAGTATATTTTGTTAGGGGGTGTGTGAGGGGGTTAAATCCCCTTTTGTGTGTGTCCATAGTGTTTTGCTGTGGTTTGTTTTTATTGCTGGCCAACTATCTCTTTTCCCTCAGTAACCTGTCGGTGATGTGAGGAGTCAATGAACTGTTATTTCACTGTTATTGTCTTGATCATTTTGTTTCGCGTAAGTGGATTTTTGATCCTGTGAAGTATTTGACCCCATATATATATATTCATAGGTTCATAGATTATTACTAAGCTAACTGCCCTTGTGGGTCATTATAAGCCTAGCCAACTATCCCATATGAGAATCAAACATTGAACCTTGTGTTTGCAAGGTAAAGACCTTAACCATTATGTCAACCTCCCACCTTTGATATATATATATATATATATATATATATATATATATATATATATATATATATATATATATATATTTAAAACAATACACGACACTAAAACTTGTGAAAACCAAAGCAGAAAATGTCAGGATAAACACACACAGGAGTCAAAATTGACGCGTTTCGTTCAGATTTAATTCTCCTTGAACTTCATCAGAATAACAAATAAAACACAATGAACTGCTTAAATGCAATACAAAGATGTCCACGTGACTCTAAATATCCAATCGAAATGGGTTCCATTCAAATAAATTAAATGAATACATGTTTGAAACATTCGATATCCATTATGCATAAAATTACTTTACAAACCTGACTAAAATTGTATATACATACAAAGTATGTGTTATTAAAACTTTTAACATAAAATATGTTGTTAAATATAATGAAACTATGAATTGCTAACAAAGAATAATTAAATGATGTCAACATTAATCATAAACTCATTCTAATGCCAGTGAAAAAAATATTATTCTAATGTCAATAAAAAAGAAGAAATAATAATAGAAGTAGAAGAGTGAAAAAACTACTGCTACTATCATTAAGGTCTTTGTGCCTGCAGAAAACATTTTATGTTAATCACATCATTTAGACCAGGGGTTTCATCTGCTTTAAGTGAAATTTGCCAAAGGGTTTCCTTGCACTCTAATTTTATTTTATAATTACCAGAAAACAAATCATCATCTACTTTATCTAATACAGAAAACCTAAATTTCTTAAAATCAGTACACACTACCGCATGCCTAGCTAAAGCATTAGATAAATCATTTTTCTTAATCGCAGTAGTGTGTTCATAGATGCGTTTGTTCAGATTCCTAATGGTTTTTCCCACGTAGAAACTTTCGCATGTATCACAAACTGCTAAGTAAACTACGTTTTGTGTCTTACATGTGTAGTGACCATTGCATTGAATGCTCTTATGTAGATGTTTGAGAACAATAATATTAGTTCCCGAAATATATCTGCATTGTCTGCAATGGTTACAAGGGAATGTACCAAAGTTTGAACCTTCATAATTACCATGGCTTTTCACTTCCAACAAACTTTTGATGCTAACCACTTTTTTGTAGGTGAACAAAGGAAATTTGCCCACAATAGAACTCAAATCATTGTTACCCAAAATGACCTTCCAGTTGTTAGTAATAATGTGTTTAATACACGACATCTCATTTACAATGGGTATAGAAAAGGCTAACTTATAGTCACGACAAGGAATACTATTATTGTCATTGTCATAAGTGACCACCTCATTAGGACTAGTTGAACCATCATTTTCATTAGCTTTCACCCACAAAATAGGCCTGGCTTTGTCCTTTCTCAAGACTAAAACCTCTCTGTAAATGTCTTCTAGCACGTTAGTACAATATCCTCTTTCAATAAAAAATTGATTTAATACTAACGCTTCCTTAGCAAACTGATCATCCTCACTAGTAAGTCTACTCAATCTTATGAATTGTCCCTTTACAACACCACGTTTAATAAATTCTGGGTGTAAACTTTCAAAGTGTAAGTATTGGTTCACAAAGGTAGATTTTCTATAAATATTACTTATAAACTTAGTTCCCTCATGACCAATACTTAAATGGATGTCAAGAAAATCAATTTCTTCACCAAAATGCCCTATAGTGAATTTGAGAAAGCTAGTCGAATCGTTTAAACAATCCACTAATTCAATAAATGAGTCCATGTCGCCTTTCCATAAAAAGATCAAATCATCTATGTATCTCTTATAAAAAATAATATTGCTGGCTAATGCATTAGAATATAGAAATTTGATCTCCCACATTGCCATAACAATATTCGCGAAACTTGGAGCTACTCTAGAACCCATGGCAATCCCAGAAATTTGTTTGAAATAAGCATTTTCAAACTTAAAGAAATTATTCTCTAAAGTAATATTCATTAAAGTACAGATGGTATTAGTTAAATTGTTACTTAGGTTAGTGTAACCACTTAAGAATTCCCTCAAGTACTCAATACCAATGTCCTGATCAATACTGGTGTACAAAGACTTCACATCCAATGATGCAAAGTAAAACTTAGTACCATCCAGATGTACAGTACTTAACATCTCCAACAAATGCCATGAGTCTCTAAGAAATGATCTAGTCTTTTGAACAATAGGATTTAAATGTTTGTCCAACCAAATCGATATACACTCAGTTTTGGAAAAACCCGCTGCAACAATGGGCCGAAATGGTATAACATCACCCCCCTTGTGCAGTTTGGGTATTCCAAAAATCGTAGCTAGTTTTGGAAATTCTACGGACAAAAAATCATAGCTTTCTCTATTAATTTCATCTTGTGTAAGAAGGTCAAACAAGGAAATATCCACTTGGTGAAAGCTATTAACAATGTCTTGTTTGGTTACCATTTTATAATTGTTAAAATCACTTAACATGGCTTTCATCCTATTGCTATAGTCACTATTTTTCATAATCACTATAGCACCCCCCTTGTCGGCCTTCATAACACGCCACTCTTTTTGTTTAACCACTTGGTCTAAAGCAAGCAACTCAGAATCAGACAAGTTCGAATTAACCTTAGACTTCTTTCTGTCTAAGTGTCTGAAGTCACTTTCACAAAGTTTACCAAAAACCGCTAATGTTGAATTTAATAACGGATTATAAATGCTCTTTTTCATGTAATTGTCAACATACTTTCTAGTAATACCGTCAAAAATAAATTTTAGATTCAACTTGCGTAAGTAAAGTTTGAAGTCAACAATAAGTCGACTAATGTTGACTTTATTGGAGGGAACAAACGAGAAACCTTTACCAAGAACCAAATCTAACCCAGGAGGTAAATTCTCACCAGTTAGATTTAAAATCATAGCTCTTAGTTCTTTTTCCTGTTCTTGCCTTTCCCTTTGTTTCTCGTTTGTACCTTCCCTGACCACCTGGGCGTCTTGATATTCCCACCCTTGTCGGTTAAAAAAGGACCTTGTTTAACTAAATTGTTACTGTTAGAGCTGCCAGAAACAGAGACAACCTGTGCAAAAGAGGACTTGCCACTAACTATCTCTGTTGGCCTAATTTGCCCACCACAGTCTTCATTATTGTTGTTACATTCACCAGCATTATTCACAATTCCATTATTATTATCAGTCATGTTTAAATTAACATCATTTGCTACAGAAACAGACGAAGAGACCGTCGCTGTACCTCTGGCATTACCCTTTTTATTTTTTAAGGGATATGCCAAGTTATTACTGTAAGCTAAAATGTCTCTCCTCATTTTTTTACGCTTTCTGTCAACAATAGATGCTCGATATCTGTCCAATTTGGCATTGATGCCAAAATAGAGAACTGAACAGTCATTGAATGCACTACAGACTCGAATGTCATTGTCCAAACTCTCAACCCGCTGCTTTAGTGCCAATAATTCAGCCTTATAATGTTCAATTAAGGCTTTCATAAAGTCCACACCAGCATTGTTAAAGATTTCGACAATCCGTTGGTATAGACAGTCTCCTTCTATCACACAATCTGGAAACCTGGCCCATCTAAGTCCCAACGGTACATATTTTAAGCGAACACATTCCTCTAAATAAAAAATTTCATTTTGAAGTGACACACACTTCAAACAAAATTTCTCCAGTTGGAAAATATTCTTTTTACAACTCTGCATAGAGTCAACAGTTAACGGACTAACATTGTCACTTACTTTATCGGCCTTGTCAAAGCCTTCGTTACATTTAAAAGGATTTTCAACATTCCGAAAAACATTCTCGACAAATTTGTCCGTTTTAAGATGGTCTTGTATCGCAAACTCGGTTGAACCCAAAATAGAGGTGCCTGTATCCAAAACGTTGGTAGAAGCTAACACTTGCTTGCAAACGCTGTTCACTCTGGAGCCTGAAGCGAGGTTGTTTCCTCCATTACTTCCCGGACTTCCGTTAGTTGCGTGATGATTGACAGGGGTTACTCCTCCTTCCACCATCTGTCTTTTGAAAGCTGCAATAACTGCTTCTTTAACCATCGAACTAACAAGTTCATATAGGTTGTTACCGGATTCAGGTACTGGGTAAACCGACAAATTTAGTAAATTCTCCTGCTCCGAGTCTTCTCCTGCCATAACTGCAAAAAGGTACTAACTTAAAACAATACACGACACTAAAACTTGTAAAAACCAAAGCAGAAAATGTCAGGATAAACACACACAGGAGTCAAAATTGACGCGTTTCGTTCAGATTTAATTCTCCTTGAACTTCATCAGAATAACAAATAAAACACAATGAACTGCTTAAATGCAATACAAAGATGTCCACGTGACTCTAAATATCCAATCGAAATGGGTTCCATTCAAATAAATTAAATGAATACATGTTTGAAACATTCGATATCCATTATGCATAAAATTACTTTACAAACCTGACTAAAATTGTATATACATACAAAGTATGTGTTATTAAAACTTTTAACATAAAATATGTTGTTAAATATAATGAAACTATGAATTGCTAACAAAGAATAATTAAATGATGTCAACATTAATCATAAACTCATTCTAATGCCAGTGAAAAAAATATTATTCTAATGTCAATAAAAAAGAAGAAATAATAATAGAAGGGTTTTCTGTATTAGATAAAGTAGATGATGATTTGTTTTCTGGTAATTATAAAATAAAATTAGAGTGCAAGGAAACCCTTTGGCAAATTTCACTTAAAGCAGATGAAACCCCTGGTCTAAATGATGTGATTAACATAAAATGTTTTCTGCAGGCACAAAGACCTTGATGATAGTAGCAGTAGTTTTTTCACTCTTCTACTTCTATTATTATTTCTTCTTTTTTTATTGACATTAGAATAATAATTTTTTTCACTGGCATTAGAATGAGTTTATGATTAATGTTGACATCATTTAATTATTCTTTGTTAGCAATTCATAGTTTCATTATATTTAACAACATATTTTATGTTAAAAGTTTTAATAACACATACTTTGTATGTATATACAATTTTAGTCAGGTTTGTAAAGTAATTTTATGCATAATGGATATCGAATGTTTCAAACATGTATTCATTTAATTTATTTGAATGGAACCCATTTCGATTGGATATTTAGAGTCACGTGGACATCTTTGTATTGCATTTAAGCAGTTCATTGTGTTTTATTTGTTATTCTGATGAAGTTCAAGGAGAATTAAATCTGAACGAAACGTGTCAATTTTGACTCCTGTGTGTGTTTATCCTGACATTTTCTGCTTTGGTTTTCACATATATATATATATATATATATATATACACACACACACACACACACACACACACACACACACACACACACACACACACACACACACACACACAAATCCCCCCACCAAAAAATTGCCTCAACAAAGAGCTCAGTTCCCTTTACAAATTAAAAGATGCAGCATGCCTTCAATGTAAGCATTAGGTTAATCCAGTAAACAGTGACAGATTCATATTACTACAAAATATAGCTTAAAAAAAATAGCAAGAATGCACAAAGCCACCCCCTTTAAATGTCAACCTTGTTTGTCCATCAACACTCTTCCAGTATACCTGTCTCAAACTTCTATTATCCTTTACACGAATGATAAAGTAATTTATAGAGCCAATATTTCTCATTCAACCATTAAAAAGAATGATATAGACCTGCTGTCACAATGACTCATTGAAAGCAAACTTATATATTGAATATCAAAAAAAAATATCTTTGAAGCAAGATAAAAGCTGTCTGTAGTGCCCCCCACAGTGAAGTATACTTTGTAACAACTCATAGCATATAGAAACTACAGAGAGGCAAGATTACGTTGCTTTGGACATGTGCTGAGGAGGGATGCAGAGTATATTGGGAAAAAAGATGCTAAGGATGAAGCTGCCAGGTAACAGGAAAACAGGAAGGCCTAAGATAAGGTTTATGGATGTGGTGAGAGAGGACATGCAGGTGGTTGGTGTGACAGAGCAAGATGCAGAGGACAGGAAGAAATGGAAACAGCTGATCTGCTGTGGTGACCCCTGACGGGAGCAGCCAAAAGAAGAAGAAGAAGGGATCTAGCTTACAATTCCATAATGTAACAATGTCCAAAATCAACAAGTTTCTATTTTGATTCAAAAGGATAACCCACTTTCTATCAGTAGAAGGTAGAAGGACCATTGGATAAGGACTTTTTGTCATTAAGGTTGTGTAGAGGCGTCCTAGTATAAAAAATACATCCAGGAGAAAAAAAAAATAACTCCAACAACATATTTAGATTTAAAACCTTTTACCAATTACCCAAAGATAATCTCTATAATTGCATCTCTAAACTACAAATTCATAAACTTGGAGATGTTCCACTTCTTTGCAAGTTGGCATAGAAAATGAATTGCCTCCTACAACCTATTGTACCCTTTATTAGGTTTAACCCTGATATACACTATCTAAATGTTATGGACACTTGGTCATGACAAACCACAACTTTCAGACATTTTGTTGTGTTTCTTTGCTTTAAAATGGCCCATTTGGATTAGAGTTGTACCTTAATTAAAGTGAAAATAAATAGCTAATAATAAACCAAGTGTCATATCGCTATATACACTGTTAGGAACTGCAAGCAAAAAATGCAAGCATCTCAGTTTCAAAAATGTTAAGTCAGAGAATGAACTCGAAGTAACCACCCACTAAAACACTACACCAACTTGAAAATTAGGAAAATACAAAAATGCATTAACAATTTCATAACATAAAAGTTAATTACCCTGGTATAAGAAACATGTATTCAAAAATGGAAAATAAAAATAATAATAAAAAAATAAATGAACACTGTAACACAAAACCCTGAAGGAAATCCTATCTGCAGTATGAAAGAACTCACTCAAAATTGTAAAACAATCCTGAAATGCAAACAGTAAACTGATCTCCAGACTGAAAGGGAGCATTCTGCAACTCATCTCTCCCCCCCAAAAAAATACACGAATAACACACTTACTTATAATTTACTTATAAATTATAATCTGAACAGCAATATTCTGAGGGAAAAAATTTAGATGATTAATTTCTTGATATCTTATAGAAATTTTTTTTTTTAACTTTCCTCTAATATTATATTCAAATAGTCTGTTATTGCTGGGACAACTGTTCATTTATTGTATTGTATAATACTTTATAGTACTGTTTTTTTTAATTTACAGAATTGGAGCTATATTTAAAATATGAGATAAGTTCTTACACAGATTTTTTTTTTCACATACCTGACTGATACTTCATCATTAAAAAAGACAGAATACAAGCAAAGGTATGGTAGATATTACTGGAGCATAATGGATTTTCTAGAAGAAATGAAGCCCTCTACCTATTGCATCAGGCATCGGAACTTATGGGTAGTCTCTTACACCCCAGTAATGCCACCAATATCAGGTATTACTGCTAGCTTAGACAATGCATCTTCCAAACTGATACTGTCCTTTGTGAAGTCATAGACTAAAATCCTCCAGAAAACCTGTACCAACCTGAGAAATGCTACAAAGCTTTCAATAAAAACTTTTATGTGCAACCCCAGGAAATGGCCATAAATGATCTTGCCCATTAAACTATATATACAACAAAACTTTAACTTTTTACCTTTCACTTGCTGTACTGGTTTTAAAGAAGTTTGATAGGCATAGTGTGTAGAGTTGCAAGACAGCAACTTAGGTACTGGTGAGAACACAAAAAGGAGGGGGGATACTAAAAGACAGTACATGGGTGTGTGTATATATATATATATATATATATATATATATATATATATATATATATATATATATATATATACACATGCACACACACACAAACACACACACACACACATGCATATACATATAAAATACTATTAAATCACCCTTACAAACTACAAGTCAAGAAGATATTGACAAATAGATGTATCCACTCTGGCATTCAGTGCAGACAATTAAGGCAATGATCTGTTAATGAGCTGTTTTCTAAAGTTTATGCATTGATTTCCCTCAGTTTCCATTTGCCTACTGTGTTACTATGAGCTAATCACTTATGCAGACAGTACTCTAGGACAATTAGGAAGTCAGGTTTATCTCCTTAAGAGTCTCCTGGGTCATGTGCCTAGCAACTTCCTTTAAACAAATCTGTAATGAAGGCTGTACAGCTATAAAACAAAGTTGTTTTGTATTTCATTACTGTGTTCATACGGGAATGTACACTATATGAAACGGGATGAAGTACTGGCCAGAGAAATATAATCAAAATTCAGAAAACCTACTAATTAGAAAGTCACAGGCCCAGATAAATTACCTAACTTCTAGCTAAAAGTATTAACATCTTTACATGAAGATTTAGCCCTTAGTAAGAACTATTTATATGAGCATCCCAAACAGACACCAAACTAGTAAACAACAGGAAAAACGATGCTCCTACTTAAGAGTGAACCTGCAAGCTGTCCTAAAAAGTATAGACCAATAACTTGCCTACCGACAATGTATAAACTATATACTAGAATTGATGCTGATAGGGTGTATAGTTATTTAGAAGAAAACTCAACCATGCCAACAGAACAAAAGGGTAATAAAAGAAAGTCATATGGAACAAATGATCATTTGTTGTTAAATATATTCATAATGGAGAGCCGTAAAAAGGAGAAGAATCTAAGCTTGGCATGGATAAACTACAAAAAAAGCATTTGACAGCATCCCATGTTCTTGGATAAAGGAATACCTATGGGTATATAAGATATACCCTACACAGATCAATTACATTACACTGCCCATGAAACAGTGGCAAAACACTCTGCAGCTAAGCCATGATAAAGGACAAATTATTATTTATTTATTTTATTTATTTTATAAGTAAGTAAGTAAGTAAATAAATAAATAAAAATTATTATTTCAGGAATAAAAAGTTAAAAAGGGGATATTCTAGAGTGACTCCTTGTCACAGCTGTTATTTTATCTTTCCCTTAACAGTTTAAGCTGTCTATTTAACAGATTATGTCATGGTTACAATTTGGCTCCCAGAAAACAACAAAGTGTAAAGACTTCTCATCTTCTTTTTGTGAATGATTTAAAACTGTATAATTCATCAAATGAGGAACTGAACGCACAAGTACAAGTGGTCAAAACTTTCTCAAATGATATAAGAATGTAATTTTGTCTTGATAAATGTGCAAAGGCAACCTTTAAAGCAGGAAAACTGCTGCACCAGTTAAATATCAGTCTAGCACTGGAATGTGATACAAAGAAACTTGAGTAGGAGGGAGTGTATAAATATTTGGGAATTGATGAAAGATTGACAATAAAACATGAACAAATATAAACAAAACTTAGTAAGGAGTATTTTGGAAGACAAAAATGAATACTGAAAATAGCCCTGACATTTAACGACAAAGTCTAAGCTATAAATCAGTTTGCTTCTCCTGTTCTAACTTACAATCTTCGAGTGACTGACTGGCCCTGAAAGGTATTGGATCAAGTGGACTGGAAAACATGAAAAATGCTTCATGACTATCAAATGATTTATAAAAAATCAGTGCATACCAAGATTATACATTCCTGATTCTGAAGGTGGTTATGGCACTGCTGGAAACTGAATACATGTACTGATTTGCAGTCATAGTACTGCATACATATCTGTTGAACTCACAAGATCTAAACTTAGTGAAAGTTTTAAAACACGAGGAAAACAAATCTAAGATGACTTCCCTATTCAGTTTAGCAGAAACATGGAAATGTCAGGTGGGAATGGAAATCAAACCATAGGTAGACAAAAAATAGGCTATCAACTGAATGTACCAGAAAACAAAAGAAAAAATATAAAGTGAAGAATCAGATAAGAAGGCAAAAAATGCAGAAAAGGCATAAAAATTGTTTCAAATGCAGAAAACTTCTGGAACAACTTCATGTCAATCAGGATATGATGCAGGAATGGTTAAGAACAGGAGAGTTTAAACCAAAAGATGAAAGGTTAATATTGGCAGCCAAGGATAGTGGAGTACGTGCATGTTGCTTTACAAAGTCCATTTAACATGTCTGAGAAACAGAAAAATGTAGGTTTTGTAAGACAGAATTGCAAACAGTTGTATATCTTGTTGCTGGGTGTGATGCACTAATGGCATAAAGCCTGTATAATGAAATGCATAATAATGTGGCAAGACTGTTGCATTGGGGATTATGCAAACATTACAATATTGAAGTAGCTGAGAAGCATTGGAAACATGAACCACAAAGCATTATAGAAAGTGATGAACTTTATATCACATGGGATCATCCATTACCAACAGTTAAAAAATAAATGCGAGAAAAACAGATATAGTAGCCCATGAAAAGAATGCAAAAGTAGCATTGATCATTGAAATTACTACACCCAGTGATTACAGGGTCTTATGTACAGAAAGACACAAAAGTTGTATAATATAAAGATTGCAGGATGAAATGAGGGCAACGTGGAAGAAGGATACCCAGACAATTACAATAGTACTAGGAGCAATGGGTTTTGTAAAACAGAATTTACAGTCATATTTTGATATATTACCAATAAATGTAACTCTGTATGAATTGCAGAAGGAG
This sequence comes from Protopterus annectens, assembly GCF_019279795.1. NCBI lineage: Eukaryota > Metazoa > Chordata > Ceratodontiformes > Protopteridae > Protopterus > Protopterus annectens. Next base: position 1,845,896,608 of record NC_056739.1, read on the forward strand.
TAATTTCTGGGCACATTGCTGGTGCTGCGAAGAGCAATTTTGGTTAGGGTCTATATTAGATCATCAAAGTGTTAATACTTCGAATGGTCTAATATCGACCTGAAAACAGCGACCGCTGAAAATAGCAAAGCTGCAGATAACCAAATTTTTTCCTAGGGAAAGAATTTGGTTGTCTATTTCTGTGGCTTCTCTATTTTCAGCACTGTGGTGGAAAGGTATGGGTTGGGTTCAAGTAAGTGTGCGATTGTGCGGACATTAAGGTTAGGGCGGGGTATGTGAGTTAGGGTTAGGGCACAGGTGAGGTGAGTGTGCGACAGTGACAGACTTTAGAGTTAGGGTTTGGGTTAAGGAGAGTGGATGGATAGTACTGTATGTACAGTTTAGTGTAGAGTTAGATGTAGGATTTTAAGTGTATGTGTGTGGATTGCTGTTTTTTTGGTTGCTTGTGTTGTGTGTGTGTTTCTTGGAACAGTGAATTTTTTCCCAGGGAAAAAATTTGCTGTTCTGAGCTTGCAATGTTTTTAGATTTTGTGGTTAGAAGTTCGAGGTTGTTGTATTCGATGATGAGCTGTTTCGTTCAACTGATATAGACCCTTTTGGTTAACATCAAAGACTGAAACAATACTAATTTCATAAGCTTTAATCATACTTTGACTTAGAAATGGGGTCCATTCCTGTCATTGTATTAGAAACCCAAAAGACATGGAGAAATTAAACTGAGAAGTACACATCTGACCCAGGGTGCCCAGACCATTATGCCATATGAACAATATACAGATATAGGATCATAGCATATCATAGGATCATAGGAGGTTACTAGGCGAATGACCCTAGGGCCCTTACAAGCCTAAGCAAGTTTAACCATTATTTCCATGATCAGCACTTGTCATCCCTGTCCAAGAGGGACATAGGTGGAACCCCTGGGGTGAACTTATGGTTACTCATACAATCGTCCAGATTACATTTGAAGAGGGTCAATGAGGTGCTCTGCTTAATATGAAGTGGGAGTTTGTTCCAAGGGTGTGATAACCTCTGGGAAACAAATCTGTCCCTCTAGCAGGTTCTATTAATGTCACTTACCAGGTTAAGGCCATTAGAGCAAGTGACCCGTGTACCATTTGACTTATAGATATGCAACATTTCCAATAAACCAGGGTCAATAATTGCCTTATATGCAAGGCAGAGATCACCTCTGAGCAGTCTGTATGTAAACAGAATATAGTGACAGTGATTTCAGACAGTCCTCATAAGACAGATGCTGAAGATCTTGAATTTTCCTTGTGAGGAACCTTTGTGGTCTCTTCAGTTGCGGCAGGTACTTGGAAAGGTACATACTAAAAGGGACATTGTACTCAATTATTGGCCTGATGAGGGAAGAGTACAGGGAGGTTATAACTACTTTTTTTTTTATGGAGGCAATGCCCTTACGTATTAGATGAGCAATATAGAATGCCCTTCTTACCACTGTGAAGACATGGTGATTGATGTCAACCTGTGTGCCCAGGTCTCTCACCACTGAGTGTGTACTTAGGGTGTTGTTATTGATGTGGTAGTTTCAGTCTTTCCAAAAGGGATGGGAATACATTTTTTTGCATTAAGCTTAAGGCCATACTTTTGGCACCAGTCATTTGTTTCTGTAAGACCCTCTTGTAGGATGTTGACATCGTTTGGAGATTCTGTGTCCACTCCCAGTTTGCATTCATCAGCAAACTTTGGCAGCCACAAACCTTTAGTTTTAGCTTGCACTTCTGAGAAAAAAATTCAAACAGTGGAGGTCCCAGGACTGATCCATGTGGAACACCACTAGTTACAGGTCTGCTGTTGGAGGTAGAATCCCATATTTTGACTATATGGGTTCTATCAGTGAGCCAGTTAGTGACCCATCTAATGATATACCTAGCTGGGTGAGTTTGTCAATTATGCCTGAGTGGGAGATAGTGTCAAAAGCTGTGACTGTCTTGAAGAAGTCCACTAGGCTTAACAGGGAGGATCTCCCTTTGACAAATCCAAATTGACTAGGGTCAAGTATTTGAAGGTTACCAGTGTCTTTGTTGATAAGGTTTCTCCCTTTTTTAATTTCTCCAGATCTTTTGGGTTTCTAATGCCACGATGGAAATGGACCCCATTCCTAAGTCAAAGTATGATTAAAGTTCATGAAATTAGTATTGTTTCACTCGTTGATGTCAGCCAGCAGTGCCCTTCGCAGCACCCACAGCATTCCCAGTAATGACTCCTTCTGCAACTCATACAGAGTTACATTTATTGGTAACATATCTAAATATGACTGTAGACTCTTTTTTTATGAGACAAATTGCTCCTAGTCCTACTGGAACTGCCTGGGTATGTTTCTTCCACATTGTTCTCATTTCTGCTTGCCAATCCTGATATTTTATAACTTTGTGTCTCTGTAGACAGGACACTGTAGTCACTGGGTGTGGTGGCTTCAATGATCAATACTACGTCCGTCTTCTTTTTAATGGACCACTATATCCAGTTTTCAAGCATCTATCTTTTGAACTGTTGGTAATGAGTGATCCCATGTGATGTAGACTTCATCATTTTCTATAATCCTTTGTGGCTCATGTTTCCAGTGTTTTTCAGTCACTTCAATACCATAGTGTTTGCACAATCCCCAGTGCAGCAGTCTCACCACATTATCATGCCTTTCAGTACACAGTCCTTCTGCCATTAGTATTAAACAACCAGCAATGATGTGTGAGACTGTTTCCAATTTGGTTTTACAAAACGTACATTTGTATGTTTCTCCCACATGTTCAAAGGACTTCGTAAACCAGCGTATATGTAGCCCACTATCTTGGACTGCCAATATTAACCTTTCATCTCTTGGTTTGAATTCACCTCTCCTTAACCATTCCTGCATTCATTCCTGATCAACATGAGGTTCTTCCAGAAGTTTTCTATACTTGCAACTATATTTATGCATTTTCCAAATTTCTTGCCTTTTCATCTGGTCCTTCACCTTATATTGTTTCTTTTGTTTTTTGGCACATTCAGTTGCTGCCTGCTTTTTATCTACTTCTGGTTTGCTTTACATTCCTGCTTGACATTGATATGCTTCTGCTAGATTAAGCAAATAAGTCATCTTAGATTTATTCTCCTCATGTTTCAAAACTTTCACTATGTTTGGGTCTTGTGAGGTCAACAGATATGTGTGGAGTCCCACTAATGCAGATCTATACATGTAATCAATTTCAAGGAGGCTCATCCCTCCTTCGGAATGGGGAATATGTAATCTTGGTATGCACTGATTTTTATAGATCATTTGGTGAGAATGAAGCATAGGTTCATAGGTTCATAGGTTGGTGCTAGGCTATCAGCCCTAGGGCCTATACAAGCCTAGCCATAGCAATTCCCTGGATATTTCTTCCCACAATATTTCCTTCCCTGGAACCCTGTCTAGCAGGGTGACTGACATTATCCCTGGGGTGAATTTCCTATCTCCCATCCAATCATCAAGGTTCCTTTTGAAGAGGGCCAAGGAGGCACTCTGCTTGACAAGTATGGGCAGTCTATTCCAGGGTATGGGGAGTCTCTGGGTCAGGAACCTATCCCTCCAGCATGTTTTGTTCATTGTGATGACAAAGTTTAGATTCCTGGAGTGTGTGGCTCTGAGGGATTGGGATTTCTTTAAGTGGAGCATGTCCAACAGCTCAGGGCTTGACATGGCCTTGTATGTTAAGCAGAGATTGCTTCTGAGTAGACGATATGCTACAGGGGATAGCTGGAGTTTATTTAGATAGTCAGCATATGGCACCTGCTTTAGGCCTGTGATTCTTTTAGTGAGGTATTTCTGCGGCCTTTCCATCTGTTGCAGATGTCTTGTGAGGTACATACCAAACGGGGCATTATACTCTATAATGGGTCTAATGAGGGATGAGTACAGTGGGACAATAACCTCCTTTTTTCTGGATGAAAAGCCCTTAATGATGAGGTGTGCCACATAGAAGGATTTTTTGACTGTTGTAGCGATGTGGTTATCAAAGGTGAGACCACTGTCCACCTGTGTCCCTAAGTCTCACATCACACTTTCGATGTTTAGTGTACTGCCACCTATGTGGTAATTCATGGGTACATGTTTTTTCCCAAAGGGGATAACTATACATTTCTTGGCATTAAGCTTGAGCCCATGGCTCTGGCACCAGGCATCTGTTTCTGTAAGGCCCTTTTGTAGAATATCCACATCATTTGGGGATTCAATAATGGCTCCCAGTTTGCAGTCATCTGCAAACTTTGTTAGCCAGAGTCTTTTAGTGTTAGCCTGTACTTCAGAAAAGTAGATGCCACACATGAGTGGTCCCAGGACTGAACCCTGAGGTACTCCACTTGTCACTTGTCTGGAGCTAGATTTGGAGTCGGCTAATTTTACAGTCTGGATTCTGTCAGTAAGCCAGTTGACAACCCATCAAGTGACATAGGGATTTATGCCCAGCTTGGTAAGTTTATCTATGATTCCAGAGTGGGGGATGGTGTTGAAGGCCTTGGCGAGGTCCAGATAGGCTGTGTGGACCAACTTACCCTTGTCCAGAGCTCTGGAGACTGATTCGAAGAAGTCAATCAGGTTCAGGAGACAAGATCGGCCCTTCACAAACCCAAACTGGTTGGTGTCCAGTGTTTGAAGGTTGCCATTGTCTTTGTTTATAAGTTCCATGATAATGCATTCCATGCCCTTGCAGATTAGGCTCATCAGACTGATGGAACGGTAGTTCCTGGGATCCAAGGTGGATCCCCCCTTGCAGAGTGGGAAAACTGTAGCTGTGTGCCACTCAGTGGGCACGAAGCCTGAGGTGAAGCTATGATTAAACATGACACTTAGGTGAGGTACCAGTTAATTTTGTAGTTCATGTAGTACACAGCCCCGGATGTCATCTGGTCCCATGGATGCTGTATTCTTAGCTTTGGAGAGTGTGGTTTCTACCTGTGTGGCCGTGATTACTGGAATTTGGCAATCTTTTGGTATTGAGATAGGCCCTTTAGGTGGTGAGAGGGGGATGAAGTTGGCACTAAATCGATCTGCCAGGATATTGGCAATATCCTTGGGATCAGTATATTTAATGCCATTCGGTTGTAGCTCAGGGCAGATCTGAGCATTTCCATTTAGATTCTTGACATAATTATAGAATGCCTTGTGGTTGTCTTTGGACTCTTTGGCAATTTTATTTTCGTAACTAGCTTTTGAGGATTGTATGAGGGATCTCAGCTTCTTACTGAGGCTGGTGAGGGAGTTTTTTGCATCCTGGGATTTTCCTCTTTTCTGCAACAGTTTCCTCCTTCTGTTGTACAGTTTGTTTATAGCAGGGGACCACCAGATTGGCTTCCTTTTTTTGGAGGAGAGCATCTTGGTTCTGTTTGGGATGGCACGATTCATGCAATACATGAGTGGATGTGCTCGTACAGTGCCTTAGTGTAGGATTCAGCAGTCGAACTTTCAGATCCCATCTGCATGGGTGTCATGAAGTTTGTCACTTCTGACTTCAGTAGCATGAAGTTGGCTTTGGAGAAGTTTTATAAGGAGGTTTCCTTACTGGAGGGAGGGGGTGGGATGTAGATGTCAAAGGTGATTTGCTTATGGTCATACCTGACCAATGAGGGGGGTGACCACTGGTGTGGAGCATCTATCTCCCATGTTGGTAATGACCAGGTCTAGAATATTGGAGCCCCTGGTGGGACAATGGATTAGTTGATCCAGGGCGTTTAAGTTTATGAATTCCAAGAACCATTGGGAAAAGGTGTTGGTACCCGAGTAGTTTTCCCAGTTAATGGCAGGGTAGCTGAAATCACCCAGTATTAGGGTGTTTGGTTGTATCTTAATATTTTCCAGTATGTTTAGAAAGGTGTAGTGAGAATCTTGGGGCATGGTGGGGGATCTGTAGCAAGCTACAATTTGGATTGCAGTCTTACCTAGTGTTAGTTGCACCTGGAGAATTTCAGATGCATTGTGTTGGTCAACTAGCCTGGAGGTGTGAATATCCTTAGTGAATATGAACACTCCTCCACCTTTAGTGTTTCGGTTTTGGTTTTGTGGCTGAAAAGTGTGGTAAGAGTTGTAGCCTGGTATTGCAGGGGTGCTCTCTGGAGCCTTGAACCAGGTCTCAGTTACTGCACAGATATCAATGTTCTCCATTTTTAGGAATGCCCCAAAAGAGTGCAATTTAAGGTTTAGACTTCTAGCATTGAGTAGCATTACCTTCAGATTTTGCATGCTTGTATCTGTTATGGTGGTGGTTTTGTCCTTTGAACCTTGCCTAAAAAAGGCACTATAGGGTTGGCAAGAGCTTTAGCCAGTAACCTGAATCCCAAGGGTGACAGGTGCAGACCATCTCTGGCAAAGCATCGTGGTTTGTCGCTCATGTCTTCCCAGGCAGACAGATACTGGATCCCCTTTGAATGACACCAGAAGCTTAGCCAATTGTTGAAGTCAATCATTTTGTCCTTATATTATGATATCATTCTGGGTAAAGGCAGAATGCTACTCAGGGCTAGGGTCATACCTGCCTGTGTCACATGATCCGAGAGCTCTTCCATGTCTCTTTTCATGTAGTCCAGGGAAGTACGTCTCAAGTCATTCACTCCAACATGGACAATGACAGAATCATATTTGTACTTGAGTGCATGCATTATGTGGTGGATCCTGGCACCCAACAGGCAGCTGACTGTAATTTTCTCCTTGTTCAGCCTGGTGAGTGGGACATCAGTGTGCCTGAGTATAGAGTCACCTATGACTAAAGTGTTGGGTACATTGTCTTGCCTTAGGGGCTGTTCTTTGGTGGCACACTGGTGTTGTGAGCTATGTGTCACTTTGGTTGTGACTGGTGTTTGTTTGTGTTTTAGCTTTGGAGGTCCTTGTTGCTTGGCCAGGTTAATGTTAGGGGTCTCCGCATATGTGGGTTTAGTGTTGCTATGTGTGGGTGTTGATGGTGTGGGTTTTGAAGAAGCATCCTTCTTGTTTTAATGTCTAATCTATCCAACACATTTTGAGGCCTGTCAGTCACTCCAAAACTGTAAGTTAGGACAGGAAGAGCAAATTGGTTTATAGCTTGGATTTTGTTCCTAGATATCAACACTGTTTTCAGGAATAATTTATGTCTTCTAAAGTATTCCTTACTAAGTTTTATTCTCATTTGTTCATGTTTTATTGCTGATCCTTCATCAGTTCCCAAATATTTATACACTCCCTCTTGCTCAAGTTCTTTTATATCACATTCTTGTCCCAAACTGATGTTTTCCTTGTGCTGCAGTTTTCCTGCTTTAAAGGTTGCTTTTGCACATTTATCAAGGCCAAATGACATTCTAATATCATCTGAAAAAGTTTAGACAACCTGCAGCTGTGCTTTCAGTTGCTCATCTGATGAGCTCTACAGTTTTAAATCATCGACAAGGAGAAGCTGAGAAGTCTTTAGACTTTGTTATTTTCTAGGAGCCAAATTATAGCCATGGCCTAAGTTGTTAAGTAGACAGCTTAAAGGGTTAAGGGCAAGGCAGAATAGCAACAGTGACAGAGAGTCACCCTGGAATATCCCCCTTTGAATTTTTATCCCTGGGATAATAATTTGTCCTTTATCATGGCTTAATTGCAAACTGGTCTGCCACTGTTTCATGGTCACTGTAATGTAGTCGATCAGTATAGGGTGTATCTTATACATTTTTTAGCACTCTTTTATCCATGAATGTGTGATACTATCAAATGCTTTTCTGCAGTCAATCCATGCCATACTTAGATTCTTCTCCTTTTTACAGTTCTCCAATATGACTTTATTTAACAACAAATGATCCTTTGTTCCATATGACTTTCTTTTATTGCCCTTTTTGTTCTACTGCCATAATTGAGTTTTCTTCTAAATGACTATAAACTCTGTCGGCATCAATTTCCATGTATAATTTATACATCATCGGAAGGCAAGTTATTGGTCTATAATTTTGGGGCAGCTTGCAGGTTCACTCTTAAGTAGGAGCATTGTTTTACTTGTTGTTAGCCAGGTTGGTGTCTGTTTGGGGTGTGCATATATATAGTTACTACTCATGGCTAAATCTTTGTGCAAAAATGTTAGTACTTTTAACCAAAAGTAAGGTACTGCATCTGAGCCTGGGGTTTTCCAATTAGAGGCTTTTCTTAACTTTGTTTCAATCTCTCTAGCTGTTACTTCATCCCATTTCATATCCTGTACCTTTAAACTTCTTATCCTTTCTTTTACTTCCAAGGTAAGGTCCAAGATAAGGTCCATGATGATTTTCTCCATGGCCTTGCAGTTAAGGCTAGTCAGGCTAATAGATCTATAGTTCCTGGGGTCAGTGGATGCACCACCTTTGTGTAAGGGGATAATGGTAACCTTTTTCCATTCAGCTGGGATGAAGCCAGTGCTTAGACTATGATTGAAAAGAGTACCCAATAGCATTGCTAATTCATGTTTGAGCTCATTTAGGACACAGCCTGGGTTGTTATCAGATTCCATGGATGTTGTATTTTTGACCTTAGAGAGGGCGTTCATGAACTGCTCTTTAGAGATACAAGGTAGAGGACAGGCAGTAGGGATGTCTTGGAGTAAGTGTGGTGGAGAAGAGGTAGTGAAGTTTTCACAGATCCCGTCGGCTAACAGGTTAGGAATGTCCACAGGCTCAGTATATGTGGTATCATTAGCTACCAGTTTGGCACAAATCTGAGCCTTTCCATTTTAGGTTATGGATGCAACTAAAGAATGCCTTATGGTTGTCCTTAGTTGACGAAGCTAATTTGGATTCATAGTTAGCTTTGGAGGACTTCACAAGGAGTCTTATTTGCTTGTTTAAGCTGAAGAGGCACTGTTTCCAGTTTGGGGCTTACTCCCTACTCTTAGACAGCAATTTCTTCCTTTTATTGTAAAGCCTGTTAATGGCAGTTGTCCACCAGACAGATTTGCTTTTCCTCGAGGAGCTTGTTTTGGTCCTATCAGATACCACTGTGTCAATGCAGTTGTTCAGGTGTTTATATAAACCATTTGTGTAGAACTCAACATAGCTGCCAGTTCCATCTGAGGGTGGAGGTACAATTAAACTATTTATGCCATTCTAAATCTGTTTTGGAGAAGTTCTTTTAGTTTAGTTTGTGCTATGGGGGGGGGCAGGTGTGATAGTAACTTTAAATGAGGCTGATTTGTGGTCAGATCTCACCAGGGAAGACTTCACAATGGGGGTTCTATAGTGATCCCCCCCATACTGGTAAGCACTAGATTCAGGATGTTGGCACCCCTTCCGGGGGTGTCAACTAGCTAGTCTAGGGCATTGATGTTAATGAAGTCGAGGAACCTTTGAGCAAGTGTGTTTCCACATGAGTAATTTCCCCGTTCAATGGATGGATAGTTAAAGTCATCCAAAACCATAGTGTTCAGATGTACCTTGATAGACTCAAGTAGAGCCAAATAGGCAGAGTGGGTGCCCGGATTCATAGAGAGAGTCCTGTAGCTGGCAATGACTTGAATAGGTATCCGAACAACAGTTAATTGCACCTGAAGTATCTCCAGGGAATCATGTTGTCTAACCAGTCTGGAGGTGTATTTATCTTTAATGAATATTGATACACTGCCTGCTTTAGTTTTCACACCATTGGTTTGTGGCCTGAACGTGTAGAAGGAGGTGTAGCCCAATATGGCTGGGGTGCTCTCCACAGCCTTTAAACAGGTCTCTGTGACTGCAAAAATGTCTATGTCTTCCAAGGTGAGGACTGCTTCCAGTGAATAGAGTTTCATGCTAAGACTCAGAGCGTTTAGCAGCAAAACCTTGAGGTTGTTTTTACATCGAGAATTATGTTCTTGAGACACTGCCAAAAAAAGGCACTGTGGGGTGGCAAAAGCATTGAGCAGTAGCCGAAATCCCAGGGGTGACAGATGAAGAGCATCTCTGGCAAAGCATCAAGGTCTGTCGATCATGTCATCCCAGGCTGACAGATACTGTACCCCTTTATAATAACACCAGAAACTAAACCAATTATTGAAATCAGTCATTTTATGTTTGTATTGGGACATCATCCTAGGTGAACGTAAAATGCTGCTTAAGGCTAGGGGTATACCAGCCTGAGACACATAGTCTGAGAGCTCAATCATGTCTCTCTTCATATAGTCCAGAGAGGTACATTTCAAGTTGTTCACAACAACATGGACTATGACAAAGTCATAACAGTACCTGTTGTTGCGAGACTTGAGTCATGTGTGATATGGCTGGTCCTGACACCTGACAGACAGCTGACCATGACCTTCTCCTTGTCCATCCTGGTGAGAGGGACATCTTTGTGTCTCACGATGGAATCACCTATGACTAATATGTTTGGTTTTGTGTTTTGCCTTAAAGGCTTGACAGGTGAGACACTGGTATGTGAGCTATTATATGTACTGTGTTCTGCAGAGGAAGTGTTATGTGTAGTGTGCTTGTGTTTGTGTTTGGGAGATCTCTGGTGTTTAGGTATATTTCTTGTGAGGACCTCTGCATATGTAGGTATGTGTGAAGTGGGTTTGGGTGGAGTAGGAGGTGAGCTGTACATGCTGATGACTCGCTCCTTGTCATATGTACTAACTGGTGTGTGAGAAAGCAAGGATTCAAGGTTCTTAATATAGTTGCATCTCTCACATGTTGGGTCTGTGTGGTCTAGGAGCAGAGGGTTGTCTGTGAATATGAGGCAGTTACTACACTGTCTCATGATGCCCATGTCAACCAAGCTAGCTGGAGAAATTTATTACAGTTCATCACTTTTAAATATGTTAAATTTCATCACTTCTGAATGCCAGTATATATAACTGATGCCCTAATCTTAAATGAGTAATACTTTCCAAAGCTGACAGCCATTGCAGCAACTGAAGATAGGTTGGAATGCCATCTAGTGCTAAGGGTTAATGATCCAGTGTAGTACGAGAAAACACATTAACAAGGAAAACTGTCTCTCACCTATAGGCCAAATATTAATTATTTGAGATACAATGATTTGGTGAGTTCAGAACAAGTGCAGCATAAAATTACAGAGTGTTTTTCTGCCAAATGCAAGAATGACCTTCAACAGCCTATGCAGCAATATCTTTGCCATGATATCAGTAGTCACTTGACCTATATCTTGGTAAAACTGCTCCATGTCATCAGTTCAGCCCTTACTAGGAAGATGCACAGCAATAGCTCCATAGGAACTTTTCTTCCAGAAATATCTGGGACTAACCAGCTCCTACGATGATTCTAGGAGGAGTTTACTCTTATCCTCTGGAGGTATTAGATTTTGAAGGAGGTGTCTGTAAATGGAATGGACTTTAAGCAGACAGGAACACTACTAGGCAAGTGATTATGGTGACTGTAACATGCCTAGGGATATACACCTCTAAGAAGACCTACTTGAAAGTTCTTGTAATTCTTTCCAATCCCTTAATAGTGCTCATATGTCAAATTGAGCAGAGCAGTATATGATATCTCTGGTGCAAATGTGCATATACCTATCCAATCATCTAGACAAACCTTAAAGGAAGCCGAAGATGTACTCTGATTAACCTATAGATGTAACATTTTCCATATGCTGGACATACATTGAGTTAGGAAAGTATCCCTCCAGTGAGTCTTGCTCATTTGTTGGTTTAAATTTAGGTTCCTAGTACAGATGTTCATAAAACCACTGATTTGAGAAGAATTAGAAGGTCAAGTGGTACTGGGTCTTCTAAGGATCAACAAGCAACACACAGGTAATCTCTGAGCAGCTAAAATACTACCTATCTATCAGGGCAAAACTTTAGTTTCCTTTGTTAAAAGTGGTGGTGGTGCTGCGGTAGCATTGTCACCTCACAGTAAGATGCTGTCCGGTTCGATTCTCAGCTAGAGCGTCTTCTGCATGGAGACATGCGTGAATGGGCATACCTTTGTTGAAGGTTGTGCATCAGGGCTGGTAACTTGGCATGTAAAAATCAACTACTAATCATTAGCAGACCGGAGTTCCTCTGTGGCGACCCCTAACCGGGAAAAGCCGAAAGACAGAAACAAACAAGTTTCCTTTGTTAGAAATCGCTGAGGTCTTTCTGGTTGAAGGATATACTTGCATTTGTACATACTAAATGGGCCATTACATTCAGTGATAGATTTCATAAGGGAAGAGTACAGTGGCAGGATGACTTCACTGGCTCCTGAAAATATTTCCTTAGAAATTAGCCTGGTCAAATAGAAGTATTTCCTGGGTGTGTTAGAAAGAAGATGATAGAATGAGAGAAAATTGTACACATAAGTATACAGATCTCATATAACTATATCTGTCTGAGGAGTAGTAACATTTAAAACATATGGGGTAGGAATGGCTTATTTTTGCTGAATGCTACTATATTGCATTTTTTCTGCATTTAGTTGAGACTGTTTTCAGTTTTTGCTACACCAAGTATTTACATTCCCAGCACTTGCTGGAGCTATTTATTATCAGTAAATGAGTGGGAAACAGCTCCTGTCTTGGAGTTATCAACAGACTTGGTCAGCTGGCTTTTGGGAATATTCTTGGATGTCTACAAAGTGAATGACAAACAGGAAAGTGCTGATCCCTGTGGTATCCCACTAGTTACACTTTTATATTCAGAAATTACACAGCAGCTTTCATAATCTAGGGTCTGTGGGGTAGGCAATTTGCAATCCAAAGGGCTATGTAGAGGTTTACATCGTTTGTCTATTTTTTCAGTAAGACCTTCAAGGGGAATAGGGTCAGTAACCTTGGCCAGGCCAAGATAAACAGTGTGCACAGAGTAATCACTGTCCACAACCTCTGTAACCTTTTCGAGGAAACAGGAGCTGTCCTTCACAAATCCATACTGATTGGGATAGAGATCAGTTAAGTTGTGTATGTCTGTATAACTGAGATCTGCTATGAAACATTCTATGTCTGTTTATATAAAGCTGTTGAGGCTGATGGGCCTGTATGTACCTGGTCCATTGTGGGTCCACCTTTGTATAGGGGAGTAACAATGGCTGTTCTTCAGGCATTAGGCAAACACCTTGTAGGTAGTCAAGGATGAAGAGTATGAATAAAAATGCAAATAGTGCATACTTGACACTGACAAAATGCAACCTGGCATATTGTCTAGACCAATAGAAGCATTATTTTTAACTTTTGACAGGGATTATGAGAATTGTTGATTTCTGGGGAAACTAAATGTTCAAGGATAATATGAACAACAATAGGCGTAATAAAGTTAGCACTACATTTATGAATTCAAATCAGTTATTTTGTGTTGAGTGCATTTTCAAAGGTGGATGTCATTGAGTGTCTTGCACAAAGGAATTTTTTAACATACAGAATCAGCACATTTCTTGTTTATTAAATCTTTTAGACTGTTGTGTACATACAGGGATTTTAATTTGCTTAGTTGGACTATATCATATCAGCAAGGAAGCTGATATTCAAAGGAATGCCCTTGAGAGTGCTGAAGCTGTGATAAGTCATGCACTAGGCTTGTTATCCATTTTTTATTACTGTGTTACCTATGCATACTGAAACACCCAGTTATGCGGGTTATTAAATATAGGAGGGCTATTACAAAAGGGCTACTATTTCCAACCATTTGATGTTGAATAAGGGAGAGTGACCATAACATGTCTACTATTTTCAAGTGTTTGAAACCACTGAAGCAGATGGTTAAAGCATGCCTGATTTTTTTGCACAGCATGATGTATCTTGAAAGAGCTTACATGTACTACAAAACAGAGCCTGGCATGATAACATTTGTTAATTGGATCTTAATGAGAGATGTTTATAAATGACCTTAGTATGTTTCAACTTTTCGAAGTACATTTGGGTGAAAGCCATTTGCCTAAAAAGCCATTTTATCAAAAACATTCTGAACAACATATATACTGCAAAAAGCTTTTTTATGTCTCCCACATCCTCCTCAGTTTTATAGTTTAACTCCAAATTTGCATACCCATGGAGAAAAGGGAAAACACCACACACAGTGAGTCAACCTGATGGTGAGCATTACCAATCCACATAAAATCTTCTAAACTGGAAACCTAAAAAAAAAAACATGCTCAGAAACAAAACCATAACTACCATTTTTAGACATTCATACTTTTTGATGAAATGGCCTTTCATTCAAATGGCTTGTCAGTCAAATGTACTTCCAGTCATTTTTTTACCATATGGCTTTATTCACATATACTACAACAAAATGAAGATGAACAGCACAGTGGTGTAGCAGTTGCATTGTTGCCTCACAGCAAGATATTCTCCGGTTTGATTCTCAGCTGGGATACCTCCTGTGCGGAGTCTGCATGTCCTCACTGCATCTGTGTGGGTTTCCTCTGGGTGCTCCGGTTTCCTCCCACATTACAAAAACATGCATCTGGAATGTTTCTCCCTGGGCCTCCACTGAAAATTTACTTTGTTCCAAGTTGGACTTTTCTGGTTAATAAATTAAATAAAGATATGCCATTGCTTTTCTCCAAAGGCAGGTTACAGGGTTACCAGGAAATTCAGAACGCATTACCATTTCCAGTTTATCTGAGTGGAAGGAAAGTATTGATTAGGAGAGAATGCTGGGGGTGGGGGGTGGAGCCAAATAGATTTTGATCACTATACTAACTGAGAGCACAGAGTGTGAAAGCATAGTAAACAGGAGAGGGAATGCACTGGGTAGGAGTGAAAGACTAAAAACAGGTTTAGAAGGCGATATCACCTCCCAACAGTACTGAGTACATTCCAAATGAATCTGTCACAGCAAGTGAAGCTCACCCATGGTATTGTAAGTGAACCAGCCTTATAGTAGGAGCTATCTGTCTTTAATGCTAAATGCTGCATGTCTTCCATTCTTAACCATTTTACCTGGATTTAAATGAAAAAGAAAATGCTGACACAAGAGTTCATTAATCCTAAATTACTAAACTCAACAATAAGTTCACCAAAATCCACAAACACTGATCTGCAAACTTGAAGGGTTCTTAAGAGGACTCAAAATATAAAATTTACTATACTGCTTTACTACCCTGAGGAATTTTGCACATGCTGTTCATAACAAAACTATTACTGGGTTGGTTCTCTGGTCAAATTTGCATTACAGTCCTCCATATATCTCAAAAAACACAATTTATTCACATGGCCCAACTTATCTGAACAACTTCAATTTACAGGCTGAAATGTGACCCAAGCAGCACCTAAACAGTAGAAGGCTACCCCCCCCCCCCCATTTATCTCACTCCATTTACAGCTATTTAAAACTTTGTGTAGTGCTACAATTGTGTCAATCTGAAGGATGACCATAAAAAGTGAGTGGTAGATGGTCACTGCACTACAATAAATCTGCTACAGATCATGTAGTATGAGCAACAGCTCTTAATCAAATGTAGGTAGAATGAATCTGGACTATTGCTTGGACTTGTTAATGAAGTTTCTGTTAAGTGAAATGGCAGAAGTAAAAAAAAATGTATGAAGAGTATTTATGTGTCATATTTCTCTATTCATGGTCTTGTTTTCTGCATCACAATTAAACAAACAAGGAATTTTTAGATATAAGAAAGGTGGCAAAGTTTATCAAGTGAAGAGCACTAAAGCGATGACAGATGCAGAAACATTGTTCCTCAAATATGTCTATAAATTATGTATGTGTGATGTAGTTTCAATGCATTGGATAGATGCAGCCTACTTAGAGGCATACTAATGGCTGTCATGGTTGAGCAGGTTTCAAAACGTTTTTTCCTAGGACTGTTGGCAATGCTCATGAAAAAAAAGTTGTCACAACAGAATAAAATAATATCAATAATGAATGGATACATGTATATGCTGAAGAAGACCAAAAATGGAGATTGTTATTTCCCTAAAAAATGTAACTGGTCTCTACTAAAAAAAACTGCCCCTTAATGCTGCAGTAGATTATTTCAATAGTACCTTCCTTGAAATTCTAAACAAATTGGCTCCCCCCAGGTCAATTCATATTAAAGCCACATACATACCATGGCTAACTAATGACACCAGAATGCTCCTTAGGAAAAGAGAGAAAGCTTGGCAAACATGGCTCGCCTGTAAAACCCAAATCAACCGCATCACATTCCAGCAAATTAGAAACAGGGCTAAACACCTTATAATCCTAGATAAAAAGAACTTCTACTATAACCTGCAGCATAAACACCAGCAAACCCCCCCCCCCAAAATTTTGGAATATCATAAATGTCATTCTCCACCCAGGACATTCCACTACCCCTTCCACCAACTTACCACACTCTCCTACCACCGTTGCAGAATAATTCAATAAATATTTCACTGAAAGTGTGCTATTTCTAATTAAAAGTAATTTCCCAGAACCATCACTAGCCTCCGAACCTCCCAATATTGACTCCAACTCCTCCTTTCAGCCTGTTCCCACAGCTGCCATTAAGAAACTACTGAAAAAGCTTAAACCCTCTTCAATAGCACCTGACAAGTTACCAGTTGAATATTTAAAATTAGCAGCTGAAGCCATGTCTTATCCAGTGTCAATCTTTATTAAGAGGTCCATAGCAGAACAACATGTCCCAGCAATATGGAAAATGATACACATTATCCCCTCACACAAAGGCGGAAATTCCACAGAGCTGACCAACTACAGACCGATCGCTATTGTCTCTCCACTGTCTAAACTCCTCGAAAGATGTATCCACTCCCAACTTATTTATTAACTTACCTTCAACAATATGTTAGCAACATGTCAACATGGTTTCAGGCCCCATCATAGTACCACAACTGCACTCTTCAGTTTTACCAATATCACCAACCAACTCAGAAACAGTGGTAAAAAAATCTCTGCTGTCTTTCTAGACATGTCCAAGGCCTTTGATGCGGTCTCCCACCCCAGACTATTAAATAGACTCACCAAATTGAACCTCAGCCCCTCTGCACTTCAGTGGTTATAAAACTATCTGCCAGACTGTCAACAATCTGTAAAATGACTTAATGTCCTATCCCCTCCTCTTTCCGTCACACCAGAAGTACCTCAACTCTCAGTTCTTGGGCCACTACTCTTCACTATTTTTACAAACAACCTTCATAGTGCTATCCCACTGGCTTCAACTATCCAATATGCAGATGATACAACACTTATATGTGACGCTAATAATTTGTATTTATTTATTTATTTATTTCTGTATTTATTTATTATTGAAAGGGGCAATGTTGAGGCTGAAACTAATGTTCATGTTGAATCTAATGTTCATAAGGGGTTGGTTGACCCTAGCCCTAGAGTAGAAAGAGATGTAACTAACTGTACTGCAGGTATTAGTAGTGTTGCATCTACTTCTCTAGTTGCTATTAATGATACATTAGATTAATCTGTGATTGATGTTAATAATGAACAACTCATTCCACCTAGTCAAGTGGTAGTGAGAAAGAAAGTAAAGGGGCATGATACCCCGATTATGCATTCGGATGTTTTGGTTAGTGATATAGATAATGGGGGACCGCATCCTTTCCTGGTAGATATGACACACGGGGGGGGGGGGGGCGAACACACTCTATGAGCAGAGGCTGACAGAAGAGGAAGTCTCAGAATCAGCATACATTGAAAAAGATGTGGGAATCCACAGGGAGACATTGATTTATAACATTTCCAAGCGAGTACTTACAGAAACAGAGAAGAAAATATTATCTAAGGGTTTGACCTACATTCCTTCCAGAGATAGTGATATTACAGACGTAGTATTGGATTTTAAGTTGTTTTTGAGGAACTTATCCCTTAAAATAGAGTTTAAGGACAAGGCTCCCACTGAGAGAGATAGAAGCTTAAGAAAGCCTAGTACATATATACCTAGCATTCACCCTCTAGTAGCAGCATTTGGCAAACTAGTGGAGAATGATATACATGCACTCAAACCCATGGGTCGGGGTTGGAGGACCAAGACAGGTAACCTTACATATGTACAGAGGAAAGCTCTTAGTGATTTACGGTCAGATGACACAGTTAGAATTAGACCAGTGGATAAGGGTGGGTTTATCATTATAATGGATATGGAGTTCTACAATGAATCTATGAGATGTAGGCTTAGTGATGAGAGGTTTTATATTAGTACCGATTTCACATCTGTATATTCTCATGTTTGTAGGATTAATGACATGTTAGAGGATTTAGTTAAGAGTCATATTATCACTGAAGAGCTCTATAAATACCTCATTGTTGAGGAACCTGTTTTTCCCATCATTCAGGGGTTGCCAAAGATCCAAAAGAATGCTATGTTCCACCTATGAGACCCATTGTTTCGGGTAGGGGGTGGTCTATGAAGCCCTTTTCTTTGTATATTGAGAAAATATTAGTTGATGCCAATAAACATATTTTAAGGGATACTCAGCAGTTCCTATTAAATTTATATGCTTATATGAAGACAATTCCATTGGATTTAGAATATATATTGGTCACGATAGACGTCCAGTCCCTTTTCACCATCATTCCTAACAGGGAAGGGGTTGAAAAGGTTCATGAATATTTAACATTGAACACGGACAATAGTAGGTCCTTCATTGATTTACTTTGTCTTTTTTTAGAGGTAGTCCTAGAGAATAACTTTTTTATTTTTGGTACAGAATATTATTTACAGCGAGATGGCATAGCTATGGGCACGTCATGTGCCAATAGCTACGCCAATCTCTTCATGGCTGCTTGGGAAAGGGATATTTTATTTCAGTTGGATGTTTTTTTAGATTATATTCTTTTTTATAGGCGTTTTGTAGATGATTTGTTTTTTGTTTGGAGAGGCAGTCAGGATGAACTTTTATGTTTTTTTGAACAGATTAATAATTCTTATGACTACCTGTAGTTTAGTTTTGAATGTTCTTCCCATAGGATTTCATTCCTAGATGTCTATGTTGAGAGGTTGGATAGTGGTTTATTAAACACAGGTGTTTATAAGAAGTTGTGCCATTGCAATGCCCTTCTACATAGGCACAGCATGCACCCGAGTTATGTGTTTGCCAATGTGGTTAAGGGCCAGGCCATGAGGGTGTCCCGATACAACTCAACAGATGTTGGTTTCAGGAGTGAGTTGGATGATTTAAGATCAAGGTTGGGTGCTAGAGCATATGGTGTTAGAGAGATTGAGGGTGGGATAACCCATTTCAATTATCTTAGAAAGGGTGTAGCAGCACCGTATTTTTCTGATATTGCAGGAAATATTGAGTCAGGTCTTTTAGATAAGCCTGCAGTTGTTAGGGTACCAATGTTCTACACTGAGGATGTAGGATCAATCAAGGATGTTATTAGGAAACATTGGGGCATCCTTGCTGTAGATCCAGACATCAAGGAGATTGTTGGTGAAATTCCACAATTTGTATATAAGAATAAACCCAACTTGAGAAAACTTTTGCGTTATCCTAGAGTCAACCATGGGACTGTTGAGCTTGGAAATGAGGGCACCTTTCCATGCAATCAATGTAATTTTTGCAACTATATAGATACAGATAGTGTATTTGTACACCCATTGACCAACTTTAGGTTTCGATTTTGAGTGGTTGCTAATTGCATGATGGAACATGTGGTATACCTTGCATGCTGTGCTTCCTGCTATATGTTTTATGTGGGCAAGACGGACAGATGATTAAGAGATAGGATACGTGAACATTTGTATCAGGTGAGGATTAGGTCCATGGTAAATGCCCTTTCAAAACATGTATTGGATACCAACGAGAACCATTGGTTTAAATTTATGGTTATGGAAGTCATCTATCCAAACCCACGTGGGGGTGACATTAGGAATGTAACTGAAACACATGAAACTAGATGGACTTAGTGCTGACCAGTTTCCTGGGCTGAATGATAGAGTTTCCCTTAAGCCCATCTTAAAATCCAGGGGACTGAGGACATGAAAGTGAAATGTCATATGTTATTGTGTTATAATATTAATGTTTTAGCTATATATTATATACATGTATATATGTGTGTTCTTTATATATATGTATATATTTTGTTTCTTTAGATATACATATATATTTTTTAAGATATGTTGACATAGAGTGATTGTTTTTATGTGCTTATCTCCTTTATATATTTGCTATGTATTGTAGAAATCTGCCATTATATGAGCATGATTTGTAGAATAGCCTTTAGTGTGTGCCTTTAAGGATTAATTGATTTCAGATTTCCCGCTGTGTACTAGTATATATTGATGTTATTTCAGCAGCTTTTTTTGGTCTGATGAAGCCCTATATGGGTGAAAGCGCTTGCCTGTTCGTTTTGGAATAAAAATTCTTTTTACACTTATTTGTGGTGGATGCCTATTGAAATATCCAGCTGTGTGTTGTTCCAGTATCCTGTTGAATTATCATTGCTGTTATTTGGATTGCTGGTGGGCACTGCGATATTTACTCTCTGTGAGTTGTTTTTACTCATACATTTATTTATTTATTTATTTTATTTTACATTTGTTGACTGGGATAGTCTGACTGGATACATGTCCATTTTCAGCAGAGGCCCGGGTGAAAAGCTCCAAGGAAAATAATTAAGATTACAAGGTAAACAATTAAGATTACAGATACAGTATATACAGTGGTTACATGCTTAACAAGTTGTACAAATTCCAAAGTTTAGAGATAATACCGGGCATAGGTCCGGTTTAAGAAATACAAGCTATATTAAATTTTTTAGCTCATACTAGAGTAGAGTTGGTCAGGTTTGGTACATTGACATAGCCAGTTTAGTGTCAAGTATTGTTTGAATCTTACCGTAAATTGATTCAGGGTGGTAAGTAAAGTAATATCAGCTGGAAGTGTACTTGTTCCAGGATCTACCTGCAGAGTTGGCATAGAGAGAGTCACTGGCTGAGTTGTTAGTTTTGATAGATTGAACTAGCAGTCTGTTAGAAGATCGAAGAGGTCTGGGATTGTTATAGGGCGTGATAATGTTTTTAAGTGCAGGAGTATTGTCTGGATTGTAAAGGATTTTTATAAGCCATAATCAATTGGTTATACTGGATCAAGCTGGGCAGTTCTAGCCACCCAAGCTGGTTTAGATTGATGCAGTGGTGTGTCCTATAAGGCAGACCAGTGGCAAATCTGGCAGTGTGGTTGTAGCAGATGGAAAGTTTATTAAGAACAGACTTGTTTAGATTATGGAGTAAAGGGGATGCATACAGGAGAGTTGAAAGTAGGTGAGAGCGAGCTATGGCAATTCTAGCAGGTGGGGTTAAGAAGGCTTTTATCCTGTAAAGTGATCCTACTTTTTTATTGATTATTTTGATGGTTTGATTAATATGCAGTCTAATTTAAGATTGTTATCTATGATAACACCTAGTAGTTTTGAAGAGGTGTCTGGGGAGATTATAGTGCTGTTACTGGACTTTATGGTAAAGGTAAATGCAGTGGACTCAAGAGTTGGTGAGAAAAGTAACAGTTTTGTTTTTTTGGGATTTAAGATCAGACGACGACCAGAAAGCCAATTTTCTATTATGTTGAAGGTGTTCTGGGTAGCTGACCATAGTTCTGTTTGGGATGTGGCTGAGCAGAACTGGGTGGAGTCATCAGCATACTGGATACAGCTGACTTTTGGGATAACAGTATAAAGGTCACTGATGAAAACAGAGAACAGAAGGGGCCCTAGTATAGAACCCTGGGGTACACCAAGGGAGTTGGGTAGGAGGTTAGATAGTTTGTTTTGCCAAAGGACAGCCTGCTGTCTGCCACTTAGATAAGATTTGAACCATTGAAGGGCTTTAGTATCTAGACAGAGTGTTTTCAGGATGTGGATTAGAAGTTTGTGATCAACCATATCAAATGCCTTGGAGAGGTCCATGAAGAGGGCAGAGGATATTTTATTATGGTTGCGATTATGGTTTATGGTGTTGGAGAAGGCTAGGTGGGCTAAAGTAGTGCTGTGGTGAGGATGGAAGCCATGCTTGGAGTCTGCCATAAGATTATTCTGGATTAGGTGGTGCAGCAGTTATCTAGGAATACATTTTTCCATAATCTTTGCAAGTGGGGATAGTATAGCTATTGGCCTATAATTAGATAGTTCAGTAGAGCTACCTCCTTTGTGAAGTGGAATAACATAGGACATTTTCCAGATGGTGGGATTTTGGCTTCTACTATGGTTCAATTGATTAGAATTGAGATGAGGTAGGCAATGGCATCAGCTGCTGTTTGTAGATATTTGGCAGGGAGTAGATCGACAGAGAGTGTAGTCGGTTTCAATTTTATGATCAAGGTATGGATAAGTGAAGTGGCAATTGGTTGTAATCTGAATGAGAGCTGGTTACTAGGGGTGGTGTCCTCAGGGCCTAATATCCTGCAACACCTCCATGATGTTGTTGTTGTTGCTGTCTTTCAGCTTTTCCCGGTTAGGGGTCGCCACAGTGGAACTACGATCCGCTAATGATTGGCAATAGATTTTAATGAACGCCGAGGTGCCAGCTCGACATTCAACCATCAACGAAGGCACGCCCATTTACGCATGTCTTTCGAATGCCCACCCAACCGTGGGGAGGATATGCAGACTCCACACAGAAGGCACTCCCCGCACTCCAGCCGAGAATCGAATGGGAGAACCTCTTGCTGTGAGGCAACAACGCTACCACTGCACCACTGTGGAAGTACGCAACACCTCCATGATATAACCCAAAAATCATTCTCAGATACCGATCTATGGCTCCCTAACCATCAGCTCATACTCAACCCCAATAAAACAAAACTCATGATCTTCCAACCCTCAAGATCCTCTCCCCTCAGCACCTTCTACATTACAGCTAGGAATAATATTAAAATTAATGCCAATTCACAAACAAAACTACTAGGTGTAATAATAGACAACAACCTAAGATTTGACCCACATATAGCACAAACAACTAAGAAATGTCACAAAAAATGGGTACTCTTTACAGAAATAAAACTAACTAACACTCTAGGGTTGTCATTGATAGAACCCATCTTCTATCAACACTTCTGTATGCTTCCCCAATTCTCACCAACCTTAAAAAGACAGATTTGATTAAACTTGAAACATGCTACAATAAAATAGCTAAATTTGCAACTGACTGCCCACATCATATCCACCACTGTCACACCTTAAAACACTCTACTGGTTAGAACTCCCACAACTTCTATCCTATAACCAATTAACCCTAGCACACAAACTAGTATATCAATGTGAAAAAATCCCTGCCCTTCTAAGTATTGTCCAGCCCCATACCACAAATAGAAGTCTTCGCTCAACAAATAAATCTCTACCACAAGTGTCCAAATTCACTAATACGGCAGGGGACTCACTATTTTCTCATCATGTAGCAACAAGGTGGAATTCACTACCTCACAGCATCAGAACCAACACAAATACCAACCAATTCAAAAAGATTCTTAAAAATGATTTTACTGACACCTGGCTTTGCTCCTGTACTACTCCAGGCTAACTAGTTTTAATAGTCCTGGTCATACTGTTTCTTCTTCTCTGACCATCTCACAATCTATGCTCTCTCTCATGTTTAGATAATCTGTAACCTCATCTTTTTCTATCCAATTTCCCCCCTACAATCCCTTCCTCGGCTTACTTTGAGAAACTACAATGTCTACACTACAATAAGGAATTATATAAGATGATTGTATAATACAAATGTCAGCTATATTAGCATAGAATGTAACTTCTGGTGTACTGTATGTCTTGAATATATTTTTTGCATAAATTATGTATAATTTCTTGTATAAGTGTTTGTATAATCTCTGTATGTGGAGCTTTTCTCCCTAGGCCTCTTCTGAAAATGGGTCTTATCCCAGTCGGACTTTCCCTACAAACAAATGTAAAATAAATAAAAATAAGTGGTCACATAGGTACTGAGGAATAGCACAATTACATGTTCTGATAGTGAAGAATTATGATAAATCAGCAGGACATTACCATTTACCAGAATTAATGAGGGCAGGAGGATGAGTCAGGTTACAAGAGATTACTGTGGGTAGAAGCAATAAACCATGGAAAGTCTCATGGAATCGACATTTCTCTTGTCACCGTCTGCATTCTTTTATAGATGCAAGTGATCAGAAGAATTTTCAGGCTCTGCCTAGTAGATATGTCCTTACTCCTCAAGTTCATTGGAGTTGCTCTGTAGTTGTCCAGTAGAAGGGGTGACTATTGTTTTCCTTTAATGATTTTGAAGCTACGTCCTGTCCACTGAGGTCTGGCATGTTTCACACTAAATGCTACACTAATGATTTTTAGATATGTGAATTCTTGGAACTTACCATGCTGTGAAATACAATGGATCTTGCAAGGTCCACACTTTGAATATGTGACAGTGCATTTCAACAAAAGGTAGGGAGCTTAGGCAGTTATATTCTGCTGCGGACATTTATCAAAATCAATATTCAGTTTTGAGTATGCCTTTACTTTATGGTTTAACATCAAGAAAAATTCTTCATATTTATAATATGTCGTAAGATGCTGTTATAGAGTTGTTTATGAAGCATTCTTTGAATGCCTCACCATTATTTGTATTTTAAGCTAGTCACTATTTATACTGTGAAACATTTTTCCATCCTGTTCCACATTGGTCAGTATATCTTGTTTAATATTCAGAAGCATGGATTGACTCCTATGCATGGATTTGCTTTTCATTTCCCAGCTGCTGCTAAACAGTTTGATAACTTTATATTCTCCCTCATTGATGAAGCTGTTTTCATATTTTTAGTACTTGTAAAACAAATTTCATTATCCATTTGATGCACTCATCCTATACATATTATAAAAGCAACATAGTACTATGTCACTAATGCCAGCTAGCAATATATGTTTACTCTTATCTTCCTTTCTCATCACAACTTTCCATATACCATGCCAGCAGCCACAATATTCTCCCCATGCTATAACTCCTGTTTTGATTTCCTGTACTGTTCCAGCACCATTGCTATAAATTGGTCTGTCTCAGTCATCACCCCCACATCCCTTCTTTATCCACATTCCAACTGTCTGCCATCTTCAGATTATCTATAACTTCAGAACAAAACCATTCTTTCTCTATTAAATTTGTCATTTCTTTGTCTCCATACTTCTGAAGCCCTTCTTTCTAATCTTCAGCTTCATTATAAATTTATTTTCGCTACTCTAATGATTTTCATTTACCCTGCAGTCTCTGTTCAACAAAAAACAAAGATCCTTGAGCTCTTCTCTTCCTTCCCATGAATTATCTTCCAGCTCTCAAGGTCTGTGTGTCATACTTTCTGAATTTCCCTACAGCCCTACCACATATGAAGCTGACTCGCATATCTCTGTCTCCACAGCTCCAAAAAAAATGGCAGGCCATCATCCCTCTTTTCATTCACATACGTATTCTATACCATCTATGAAAAGACTTCCAGTACACATCCTCTGTTACACCACAGACTGAACTCTTCTTAGGTAACTTCCAAACCTTTTCCTAAAAATTATCTCCCTACCATTTTTTTATTTGCTTTTTTATTCTTCCTTAACTTTTGCAATTTTTCTGCTAAAATATTTTCATGTTTGAGCACCTTTGTATTAAATTTCCATCTTAGACTACAGGTCTTTATATTATTTTAAAGATGTCTTTGTATATGGAAAAGGTCAGGCATTCCTACACTTGCTCTTCAAAATGCATGCTCTATCAGCCAAATTTTCCTTTTTTTCAGAATTTTAGTATGTTGACGTTAATGAGGTCTTCTAAGACACAATTTAGTGTGTTGGTGTTAATGAGGTCTTCCAAGACACAAAATTATGCTTAAGTATGTCATTGAGGAGTAAAGTATTATTTTGGATACAGATTGCATCTTGTTGACTTCCATAGCTTCTATGCTTCAGAATGAATGAAGAAGTGTTAATAATGTAAGTTAGTTATTGCTTTTTCGAAGGGTAACTTCTCAGAAATGGTAATTTAACTTAATTTGGGAGTAAAAGTTGTGCTATTATCTGTAGCATCTTATGATCTATTCCTCAGAGTACTTTACGAGTCTGCTGTCACATAACTGTTATTTGTGACTTTTGAGACATTTTCTTTATGCTTTTTGTGATGCCCCACCGCTGGACCGGTAATTAAGGAGCCTCAGTCCTCACCACTGGCACCAGTGGCGGACATACATTGGGAGGATGACAGGTGCACACACAGTATTTCCAGATGCAGCTCTCTTCATCAAGTGCAATTTCCCTTAACAGCATGCAGAGACCACAGTCAGTCTGGCGCTAGTTTCTCCCTCTTTCTCCAGATCCCCAATAAGACTTCTCATGGGCACAGCTATAGAGTTGAGTCCTTAGGCAGGGTTCCAAGCCAAGTCCTTCAACACTTTCTCTGTCCAACCAGTGCTTTGTGTCCCTGCCCAAGTAGCATATGTTTAAAGTCATCAGGGCCCCCCCCCCACAATCCCATGTAGAAATGCAGTAATATGTAAGTATGAGGTGTAATAACAGTGGAGCACAGATTACCCAAGGTGGCCCAATCTACAGGATAGATTGTTGAATGTGTACAATATGCAGGGGTCCATGTGTTAGGTTGTCATGTGTTCAATATTGTGTGGAAGTGGTCAGCATGTAAGCATGGAGGGCTTTGTCTCAGTGGCCTATGGCCAGTACTGTGGATGACAGAGCCATGTTCTGACAACTGCAGTGCCAACCAAAATGCTTCTCAGCTATACCCATGTCAGCAGTCATCCGTACTCCTTGTCCGGATGTCAAAATCTGTCACTGTCTGAAAGATGGACATACCATGAATGTGGGTCCATACATACACACAGTACACAGGTGGAAGCACCCTAGACAGAGTGCATAAAATATAACTGTCAACTGCGATCAACATTGGAATTGTACATACAGGTTAGCAGTACATTAGTTGTCTGTGTAGTATGGAATACTGATGTAGTCTGGACAATCACTGGCAGATCATAAAAGGCACAGTTATGAAGTAATGAGAGACTGCCTATGTCCCTGCACAAGGCAGCATAAGGGGAATGTCCCAGGTATAGCTGTGAGTCAGTTGCAAGTAGCTTCCATATCACACATGCACTCAGCTCACCACACCATCAGCCACAGGTATATCACAGGTCATATCCTTAATGTTGGGAAAAAGTACAGTATGACCCCACTTCTGTATGGGAATACCCACAGAATGCAGCATGCTGAAGAGGTGTCCTATGCAGGTGTGTCCCTAGCTGTAAGCAGCACCCTGCATGCATCCAGACCAATGGGTCAGTATGTACAGGAAGTATTTCCTTTAACACCTTGCACACTTACCCTGTCACCCCAGGGGAATCCACTGGCTCGCAGCCTGGGAATTTAGGAGTGACATAATGCACTGGCCTGCTACAGATGGCCTGCATATCTACCAAATGGCCTACAGTCCTCTGTCAAAGGCCTGTGCCTCACCCATAGTGCCAGTGTATGGTATGTCATGGGGTACCAAATAACAAACTAACACAGTCAACAACACAAATGCAAGGCCATATTGACATATTCCAGTAGTGTGCCCCCCCATGTCCTACTGCATGAACTGGGGGACAATCCATAAATACCGCTGGGATGAAGGGCCGACTATAAGGATACTTCCCAGATATCGCTCGCATAATGTTAGGATGAGGCTAGAATAACAGATTGGGGGGGGGTGTAGATGCATGGACGTCATGGAGTATGTGAAGTCTGAAACTCTGATGTGTGCCCATACTACCCCTGCCTGCAAACCCAGTAATGGGTGGCTAAAAACCTGCTCATAAACCACAATGTGAAGGGGAACTGACCAGATATATGAGCCTTGCCTCTGGGTAACCTGAGTGAATCTGTACAGCTGAGAGGTATGGCCATAACAGGATATGGCCATTCTGTTAAGGTGATATATGTACAACAAAGGGATCCTCAGCCACCATACTACCAAGGTGCTGGACCATTTACATAGACCCATCAGCAAGTGTCTGTAGCTACCCTTCCAGAATGGCAGGAGTGTGCAAGAATCTGTAGGCTGCGGACCACAATACTGGACCCAGCTTCATTCATCTTGTATTTCCCAGTAAATAACTGTGAGCAAATAATTATATCTGTCAGTAGTCAATCACATAATACATCACAGTATAAAACAGTACGCATATCTAAATATCTCTGCTAACACCAACCATGTAACACAAGCAGCACAGACAGCAGAAGTTACAGTATCCCCCTATCTGTCACCCATTGTGACTCCATATTGTCAGCCTATCTACAGATATCCTGCAGAAACAGGTTGTTATCTGTAGGTTGAGAACCCCAAACCCTGGACTGGAGTACAACCCTACCTGGAATGGATTCACACACTCAATACAGAAGGTCATATTGGACATGCTCCTACATTTTGAGAAATGAAGCCCATGTCTGACACACAGTAGACTATACATATCTTGTCATTTGCAGATGTCTGTGCACACACACCAAATTGTACACCATTTATGTTTCACACACACATTGGATAGGAATATTTACACATATCCAAGGCCAACACACTATAATATGTTTAACAGTACTGTGGACAGTATTCTCTCCTTTGATAATCACATCGCCACAGTAGTCAGGAAATCCTTCTATGTGGCATACCTCATCACAAAAGGGTTCTCATCCAGGAAAAAAGAGGTCATTGTTCCCTTCTATTCAGCACTCATTAGACCCATTATAGAGTACAACACCCCTTTTGGAATCTACCTCACAAGACATCAGCAGCTAGAAAAGCCATAGAAGTACCTCACAAAGAGGATTACTGGCCTCAAGCAGATGCCCTACACTGACCGTCTAAAAAAACTCCAGCTTTGCTCTCTAGCATATCGCCTACTCTGAAGAGATCTCTGCCTAACATATAAAGCTATGTTAAACCCAGAGCTGTTGGACATGCTACACCTAAAGAAATCCCAATCCCTCCAAGCTACATACTCTAGGGACCTAAACCTTGTCACCACAGTAAACAGGACATGGAGGGATAGATTCCTGTCCCAGAGACTTCCTATATTCTGGAACAAGCTACCCATCTATGTCAAGAAAAGTTCCTCATCAGCACTCTTCAAGAAAAATCTTGATGAGTGGATGGGAAATAGGAAATACACCCCGGGGATCACTTCTGTGGCTCTGCTCGACAGGGGCACAGGAAATTAACTTTCTTAGGTGGTGTAAGCCAGACAACCTTGTTGGCTAGGCTTACTTAGGCCCTTGGGCCAATAGCCTTGTACCTACCTATGAACCTATGAACATACACACACAGAGACGTGGGGAAGAGTGAGACAGACAGCGACAGATAAAATTCCATTATAAGGCCTGTCCCACCCACTACACATCCAATTGGCTGATATCGCATGATGTGCTGATGTCAATCACTGTAGACATTCCTTTTGGTAGCCCTGAGCCCTATAGTGTCTGTGGTGCTTGTGATAACTGTGTAACACAATAGTAAAAACCAGTATTCATGTAGCATTTGTATACTCAGTCCTGTCAAATGTAAAGTTGTGTGTGACACTCAATGAGTGTGTGTGTGTGTTTCCAGAGGAATGATTTACACACACACTGCACTTCCCATTGCCCATGTTAGCACTCCTGCTAATGTCAGTCACCTTCAAATAACCCTTTGACCAAGTCTCAGTCCTATAAGCTCCATGATGCTTGTGATAACTGCATAATATGGTAGTGTAGCAAACTAGTTAGGTAGGAGTTCCAATCCTGGCCCTGGCAACTGTAAAAATGTGTGTGTTTCTGCGTGTGAGTCTTTGATGACACTTGCTTTTGTGGTCATTCACACTTATTGCAGTTCCCTTATCCTTTCCTTAGCACTGCAGCCGATGTCACTCACCCTCACCCCTCCTTTAACACTGCAGCCGATGTCACTCACCTTCAGAGATATCTTTGGACAATTTTCTAATGTATAACTGC
>NC_056739.1:1845931405-1845938905 GCF_019279795.1 Protopterus annectens
TGCTATACTTAGATACAGCTGCTGCTGTAATTGACATTAAATGTACCTTGTTACACTCTTCACCCTATGGGCTACCTGGAGCTTGCAGTACCACCATAACACTGTTCCACAAATGGGTAGGCATGGGTTACCCTCTGAGTCCTGGCAAATGTGAGTATGTGTATGTGTGCATGTGTGTGCAATTGTGTGTGAGTGTGCATATTTGTAGGAGATGGCATTCTGAGGCCACATTCTCCAAATACAATAAACCTTACCATACATTATAAAAGATGGTGATTTTGCTGACATTAGGAGAGCCATGACAAACCCTCACACTACTATCCCTGTGGCATGTGCAGTAATGCATATCCCTGTAGTAGCACTGATTAGATAGACAAGGGTTTGTATTGCAGTCCTGGTCAATGTGTGATTGTGGGTATGTCAGAGAATTATTATGGGTTTCAGTGAGTACAATACCTAATGTGGAGTGTGGGTGCTGGATATACTGTTTTTACACCATGGTACCCCCAGTACATGTCCCAACATCCACTCTATGAGGACAGCTGTCACCATCAACCATACAGGTAACTGATTACACTATGCAGCCCAATGATGCATGCACTGTGTGCAAAAACCCCGTAACAGTATGGACTCACCGACAAGGTAGTTAGCACTGCTAAACCCAGGTCTGTCAAATGTGTCTATGAGTGTATGTGTTTGCAAATGTGTATATGATAGTATGTCATACTATGTATTGTTCATTAACACCTAGCACATCCTCCATTACCATACTGTACAAAGCCTGGTGATGTTCTTCACTTAACAAGAAACTCGGGACACACCTCATCTGAAAAGCTGTGTGGTGTGTGCAATTAAGGCCAAACACATTAGTCACAATAAGTACCTAGGGAGAGGTTCTACTCTCAGTGTTGCCAAGTAAGTGTGTGTGTATGTGAAGGGATCTACTTCAGTTTGCAGAAAATATATGTCCCAGGAGATCATTTGTCTGAGAATTACCTGGCAAAAGGTAACATTTCAAAGCAATCCTCTTGTGGAAATTCATTCAATCAAAACTAGTAGTGGATGTGTAAATGCCCTCTTCCCCACTGTACAGCTGTACAGCGATACTGGCGTTGGTATATATAGTTAGGTGTGGTTGTTGTAGGCACAGCCACCCACATTGGGGTTATTGTTGTACATATTCCCCCGCTTAGTGTGCTGTTATACTATACAGTTTATGTTAACAGGTTAAGTAGTTGTTAATCACACTATGTGTGGTTCTACACCATCCCACACCCTCCAAAGTGGGGGGCTGTGCCATCCACACCAGCACACGTATGTTTACCAACTTCAGGATTGCACTACATTGGGGAAGAGGACATATACCCTGCCAGTACCATTGTCAATGACATTAAACTGGTGAACTGATTATTTCCTGATGTGATGTTTTGGCAATTTGGTCTGGGTGGAATTACATAGGCCAAAATTAGTTTAGTGCAAAATGAAGCACATCCATGTGAACAGTATTTTCTGTATATTCCATTAATACCAAAGCCTCTGTGTGTGTGTGTTATTCGCAAACATTTGGTGTGTGCCACCCAGTACACTTTCCATTGTCCACTATAGAAATGCTGCCACCATGCACTCACCTGTATACACCCCTCAGACCTATCAGCCATGTGGCACATGCAGTAACTGTTATACAGACCTGTTACTTGTGTCCAGCTGTACCTGGGATTTGACACAGTCGATGTGTCACGACAGTACCATACCCCTTGTAGAAAAGGACTGTAGACCAACATCCTGCTGACACATAGACACCTACAACAGAAACAGAATACATTATGGAGACCACAATCACTCAGTGTTAATAACAGCTATAATGCACCATGGCTGGACAGCTACACACCCTGATGTGTAAGCAGTAAACATTCCAACTGAAAACACGTTAAACAACATTACACTGCTAAACCTTAGTACATTCACCCTGTGCATCAGAACCATATTAGCATGTCCCTGCATTGATAGTATTGATAACAGGGATGTGCACAGGTATCATCACATGCACAGGATGCATTGTGGGTTTGCTAGAGAACTAGGCCGAGCCATTTGTTGGACATCATTTGTGTGTGTTAGTGAGTTATTTATCAAATGGGCTGTGCAGTTGTGGTATATGTAGGTATGTAGGTGCCCTAGCTGTGTTGGTGATGTGTGTGTGTATGTATGCACACAGCTCTGCCATGTGTCTGCCCTAAACAGGGGTTTGTTGGACAACTGCATACCATACATGGCATTGTGTACAGTTCACCATGTCTGGCCATGGACACGGGAACTGTACCTGCCAGGGGTTCCACGGGCACTACCAGGCAGAAACCCAGATATGGTACACTCCCCTGATGATCACAATTGTCTGCTGGATCCGCGTCCCTATTGGGACCTGCCAGGATCATGTGCATGTGTTCTGCTGCATTGTGGTGTGGGCAGCACCCCCTGCAGTGCTGGTACTGCCACTACGTGAGCAGCTGTGAGTTGTTGCACATCCACGTAGACCTCCACCTGTTGGTGTTGCTGACCTACATCCATGTGACTGATGCCCTACTCCCAACACATGCTCTAACACAGACACCACATGGTCGAGGATTCCCACCATCTCACCCAACTGTCTATCCAGGACCTCTTCAAAATAACGGTGGGCACCTGCAAGATCAGGAATGTTGTCAAGTACAGCAGAATGAGTAGCCCTCTGGAGCATTAGACTCTGTCTGGTGTAACATTCCATACATGCCTGTGCCTCCATGATGGCCCAAAACATGCATCTGGTGACACCTGCTGTGGCACTTCTGCCAGGGGCATGATGGCCAGCAGCCCTCCTACAAGCACCCCTGTACATCTACCTGTGTGTTACCTCACCAGTCATCCAGCTATAGCTGCTGTGTACAGACACACTTGACATAGTCCCCACACTGTCCTGTCACATGCCACCACCCACCAACTTCCCTCATGCATGGCCACTGGTGATTGGGTATGTATGGGCATTATGACTGCATCCAGGGATGGGGTGGAGAAAAGTGGGATGTCAACCGATGGCACAGCTTCAGCCCCTGACAGCCCTGCCTGTGCCTCACCATGCCTATTATAATTGTCAGAGTCTGTATGGACACTAATATCAGTTTACCTGCAGAATGGACCCTGACCCTCCTTGCCACCTGTCAGGGGCAAACAAAAAATGTAATTTAAGACCTGTACATTATTATTTACCTCTATACACACGCACACACACACACACACACACACACACACACACACACACACACACACACACACACACACACTTACAGGTGAGGTGGCATAAAGATATTACACAGACCTCTCATTACCCAACAGTCAACATGCATGACATATGGCACTCAGCAGCATGCATTGCAGCTATACTCAATCCTTGTAACCAACATTATACATCTCTGTGATGCATGAGTTGTGTCAGTAGGTGATGCCCCTTCCCCTGAATACACTGCACCCATGTACACAGTATTGCTGTGCACCTGTACAGCACACTGGCATGTACTGTGCACCATGCCTCACGGTTGTACACACCATTGCTGAATGTGTATATGCGTGGCAGTTATGTTTGCTCTGTTACTCACAGCCCCTATGTGTTTGTCTGACACATACCTGGAATGATATGAGGACTGATGTCAATAGTTAATGCCTGATCTCTGATTTGCAGATCTCATCATCAGCAGTACATGTATGAACAATAAAATCCAATTCCACTGACAACCTTCAAAGCTTAATGTGGATATGAGGAGTGTACACACCCTTGTTGACATGCCAGCCTCTTCCATGATATGCAGTGGGGCCACAATACTGCATATGTTAACATTACACACACCTGAAATGTGACAGATGACCTGTGCAATCAAATGCAGTATCAAACAAATGTGTTAGTCATGCAGATGCTGAATGAGATGCATACAATATGTGGGTTGCATAAGTGTGAACACCCTTAACACAATGGTTTGTTGCAGTACCTGTTAAGTGAACTACAGCAGTCACTATTCCTGGAAGGGGTATACTAGCATGGCCCATCTTCACTTGCCATTATTTTGTCACTTTGCCCTACAAATGTCCCCCAACTCTGCCGGATTGCAAGGTCAGCTCATGTGCACAGCCCTTGGAGGTCATACAGTGCCTTCACTATTGCTGTGGAGTCAGGGTTGTGTCTGGCACAATTCATGACTTTGACTGTGTTCAGATGCAGCCATTCTTAGCGAGCTTTGGATGTATATCCTCCAAAAAAAGGAAGCCAATCTGGTGGTCCCCTGCCATAAACAAACTGTAAAACAGAAGGAAGAAACTGTTGCAAAAGAGAGTAAAATCCCATGAGTGGAGGAGCTCCCTGGTCAGCCTCAGTAAAAAGCTGAGATCCCTTGTAAGATCCTCCAAAGCTAGCTATGAAAACAAGATTGTCACTGATTCTAAGGACAACCACAAAGCATTCTATAGCTATGTCAAGAATATCAATGGCATCACCCAGATTTGTTCTGAGTTACAGCACAATGGCATAAAAATTACAGAACCAACTGATATTGCCAACATCCTGGCTAATAGGTTCAGTGCTAACTTTACCTCCCTCTCACCCCCTAAAGGGCCCATATCTATACAGGAAGAATGCAGAGTCCCTGTAATCACAACTACACAGGTAAAAGCAGCACTCTCTAAAGCCAAAAACACAGCATCCACTGGGACCGGACAACATCCCAGGCTACATTTTACATGAACTTCAGAACGAACTGGCTCCCCACCTAAGCACCATGTTCAATCATAGCCTCACATCAGGCTTTGTGCCCACTGAATGGGGCACAGCCACAGTTATCCCACTCCACAAATGGGGAGCCACCACTGATCCTGGGAACTATCGCCCTATTAGCCTGATGAGCCTGGTCTGCAATGCCATAGAACGTATCATCATGGAATTCATAAACAAAGACATTGGTAACCCCCAAACTCTGGACCACACCCAGTTCGGGTTTGTGAAAGGTTTGTGAAAGGCAGATCATGCCCCCTGAACCTGGTTGACTTCTTTGAGGCAGTCAACAAAGCTGTAGATGAGGGTAAGGTGGTTCATACAGCATATCTTGACCTCGCCAAGGCTTTCAAGACCATCCCCCATTCTGGAATTATAACTAAACTCATTAAACTAGGTATAAATCCCTATGTCACAAGATGGGTTGCCAACTGGCTCACTGACAGAACCCAGACTGTAAAAGTTGCAGACTCCAAATCTGACTTCAAACCAGTGACAAGTGGAGTACCACATACCACAAGGTTCAGTCCTGGGACCTCTCCTGTTTGGTATCTACTTCTCTGAAGTACAGGCTAACACAGAAGACCTCTGGCTAATAAAGTTCGCAAATGTCTGCAAACTAGGAGCTATAGTCGAATCCCCAAATGATGTGGACACCCTACAAAAGGGTCTCACTGAGACAGATGCCTGGTGTTAAAGCCATGGCCTCAAGCTCAATGCCAAAAAGTGCAATGTTATCCCCTTTGGTAAAAACTCTGTATCCAATTAACTACCACATAGGCAGCAGTCTTTTTAATGCTGGATGTGTGATAAGAGACCTTGGGACCCAAGTGGACAGTAGTCTCTCCTTTGATAATCACATTACCACAGTAGTCAGGAAATCCTTCTACATGGCACACCTCATCATAAAAGGGTTCTCATCCAGGAAAAAAGAGTTCATTATTCCCCTCTAATCAACACTCATTAGATCCATTATAGAGTACAACTCCCCTTTTGGAATGTACCTCACAAGACATCTGCAGCAGCTGGAAAGGCCACATGAGTACCTCACAGAGAGGATTACTGGCCTCAAACAGATGCCCTTCACTGACCATCTCAAAAACTCCAGCTTTACTCTGTAGCATATCGCCTACTCCGAGGTGATCTCTGCCTAACATATAAAGCTATGTCAAACCCAGAGCTGTATGACATGCTACACCTAAAGAAATCCCAATCCCTCAGAGCTCTACATGCTCTAGGGACCTAAACCTTGTCATCACAAAAAAGCAGGACATGCTAGAAGGATAGATACCTGTCCCAGAGATGTCCCATACTCTGGAACAAGCTACCCATCTATGTCAAGCAAAGTTCCTCATTAACACTCTTCAAGAAAAAATCTTGATGAGTGGATGGGAAATAGGAAAAACACCCCTAGGAACACTTTGGTGGCTCTGCTTGACAGGGGCACAGGAAATTAACTTTCTTGGGTTGGTGTAAGCCAAGCCAGGGAACTTTGTTGGCTAGGCTTACTTAGGCCCTTGGGCTGATAGCCTAGTACCTATGTATGAGCCTATGAACCTATGTATTGTCATCTGTCTTGGATGGGCATCTGTTTATTTTCTACATTAATGTGGTCCCATACTTCATACACACATATATGACTGTCTGCACTGTTTGCCATGGTATATGCAATGGTGAGGTAAGGCTACTTTTCCCACTCCTGAATGCCACCTTTTGGATATGGGATCCATTCCATGGTTTGTAAGATGTGTGCAAGCCACGGCTGCCTCTGTTGTAGGTGAGTGGGCAAATGTCATGGACATACTTCTTGGACAGCAGACCATTACCTGGTGTGACATTGAGGCCCTGTACTTGATGGAGGGTTTGACCTCAAGAAGAGTGAATGCTGTCAGTACCTCACAAGCTGCTTCCACAATATGTTATATGGAGTGTGTGCACACATATGCTTCAAGTGTTTGTTAAGGTATGTATTCCCCATATTTATCCTAACATAAGATTCCATATTACACATTCATTGCTCATGTTAGGATCACATTACAGGTTGTAAAAGGTGTGGAATGTGGTAGTCTGATTTGCCGTTGTTTAGATCATGAACAGTTGCTATTGTAATAGTAGTGTATACAGTGTTGTTGCCACTGTATAAGGGTAATGTTTCAGACATGTCTCTACTGAAGGCCATTTGTACCACCATTATTTTCATCTTTGTCCACACATCTTGCACTGACAGGTTGTTAGGTATACTGCAGGACACTTACATACCCTTCAGATATGCCACCATGGTGACCACTGTGATGCAGTGCAGTTAATAGCAACAATAAGTGAACATGTGCAGTATGCATTATATGTAGGTGTGTTAAATGTGTGCCTGGCAAATAGCATGGCCATAACATGGCCAGTGTATTGGCAAACCTGAAAAAAAGCTACAGACTGCTGCCTCAGTTGTATACCAGAGGGACCTAAATAGTTGTGTGAGAGATGTAATGTCAGCAGCCACACCTGTGGTATTGGTACAGGGTGGGAGCAGCATTTCAGCACATCAACAGTACAACCCACAATACTAGAGATTATGCACATCTGTTCATTACTACACTGCAGCAACAGTCTATCATATCTGACATATGCATGCAGATACTTTACAGATGAAAACGGATAAGCAACAGTGGTCTACTAATTTGCCCTGGGGCATTACCTGCATGCTCCTCATCCATTGTGTG
>NC_056739.1:1845943905-1845976405 GCF_019279795.1 Protopterus annectens
ATTCAATTAAGTAAACTTTTGATAACATGATATAGGCGCATTTATAGTAGTGGGTTGCTATAACACTGGATATTGGAAGACCTACACAGCTGCCTGCATGCAATTAGCATGTGGGGAACAGCAATTGGTGCAGAGGCCATCACCTGAACATGAGCATCACCTACAAAAGCCAGGCTTCAACCTACTCAAACAAGCTCGATCCCAGTAGTGGAGAGAGAGGGAGAGAGAGAGACACACACACACACACATGCACACACACACAAAAAAATAAAGAAAACCTCAAAATAAGAAACAGGAAGACATCTCCTGTACACAGAAGGAACCTGAAGATAAAAAAGGTATGTGAAACTTGTAAGCATGTAATTGAATGTAGTACTTGGTCTGTAATAATGGGATGGATGATTATGAATGAAGTATATGTGCTATCAATACTTGCTGTAATGATGTCCTGCTGAACAAATGCTATGGAGATAGCATCTGGCTCTGTCTGCAGTGGGCCATACCTGTCAGCTGTGCAGATCTGCACAGAATGTCAAGATTTAAGCCATCATAGTGTTTGTTCTGTTTCTCCAAACATCTATATTAGTTTGGCAAATAGCTGAAGGTGGAAGTAATGAAGTCATGACAGACACATGAGTTTCAGGCCCCACCACCTTCAGGACAGTCATGGTAATGTGGAATGTATCATACACAAACTTCATAGGTTTGTAATAGGCATATCTATGATTTATCTCTATACACCCCCCCCCCAATGTTAGGCTTTGTCCACATATGATGCTCTATTTTGTTGCAAGGCAGAACAGTTCAGCTGTGGAGGAAGAGATAAGGCCAATAATTACAAGATGTCCCTATTTTGGTCACCTTTACCCCCATTTACAGTGCCTTTGGTCAGATGTTTTGCAGTGAGAGGTTCAGAGTTTGGATTTGATGTCCGAAAGCACTACATAGGGGTAGAGAGAGAGAGATGTCAATTAACAACTTATATGTCCTTGCAGTACTCACAAATTTAATGATCATTGCTCTAATCATTACTCTACAAGTATTATTACAATACCCTATGGCCTTGGTTTGGGCAGTGGTATGTTTGTGCACAGTGTATACTTCAACTGTCGTATAGCTAAATTCTACTTCTCTTACCTGGTA
This sequence comes from Protopterus annectens, assembly GCF_019279795.1. Taxonomy (NCBI): domain Eukaryota; kingdom Metazoa; phylum Chordata; order Ceratodontiformes; family Protopteridae; genus Protopterus; species Protopterus annectens. The sequence goes on from NC_056739.1 coordinate 1,845,945,049, forward strand.
GACCTATGGAGGGGATGTTTGTTAACACTACCTGACTGTTTCTACACATATTCCCAGATTCCTAGTTAATATTATACACATACCTCTCAATCCCTTATTGCACACACTCTAGACAAAGCTTGACAACATGGGGGTACAAATAGGGACATATTTTGAATATTGCTCTTATAAACCTGGAGAGTTGCTAGAGTAACCAAATCCATTTTAATATACATTATCTGAAGAATCTGAGGTCTGAAATCAAATGTATGTCATTATTTAGTGACTGACTACAGTTCTGGGATCATTTCAGTGATTTGCCAGGGAGACAGAGGAACAGGCCAAAAATATGAGGTAATTATCTGGACATTCTGCAAAAATCTGTACAGTTGAGAGGTATGATTATGCATACAGCTTACTACCCCTCCCAGGATTCGAACCATGACTGTGTGTGCTAAAAATACAATTTGAGTTTCATCAGAGTGAGCTATTTAGAAACTGCCGTCTGTTCTTTCAGTGTTTTATATCTCAGTCTCTCTTGGTTGTACAGTCAGACCTTGTACTTACAGCAGTCTTATACAGACATTCCTAGACATATTTTTATGAAGCGCAGTGTGGGTAACAGTGGTTAACACAACATTACTATTCAGAGACTGCAACACTAAATGCTATGCAATACCAGAGTAAACACAACCAGTCCAGGATATAAACTTTATTGCTAGGCAGTTACAGTTTTATTGAAATATCACCTATATGGGACTATTACTGTCATATTGTCTGGTTTATTCAGTACAACCCATACACAGTTTGTATACTGCCAGGTGACTTTCTACTACTTTATATTTATTTGGTATGACTACTACAAGCAAGATCGCTATTCACCAGCCTCGCAACACAGACTTTGCAACCTACTGGCATGGGCTTCCTGATTCACAGCCCACTCAGCTGCAGCTATAAAGGGAATAGAGAGATATTTAGGCATATCTATCCATCACATACACATGCTGGACTTTGGTAAACAGTTATTGATATGAATACTTACACACTGCTGGGACATCACCCCTCTGCCTTGCTTCTTGGACCAAGAGCTCTCTCTTCCTCTGCTTCAAGTCGGCATAGTGGCACTGGACCTGCTCACCAGTCTGAGGGATACCAGTAGCACTGGTGAGATCATGGGGGAGATGGACCTAGGCTTCCGCTTTATATTGGGAGCCCTGGAACTGGCCCTGCAGCAATCTCTCATCATGGTTATTTACCAGGAGTCCTACCATGAGCTTGGACTCCTATATGTCCAATGCTGCACCCGGAAGCACATGCCCTCGCCAACACCTGCCATGCTGCCTACAGTGGAAAGCTGCAACCAGTTATGAGATGTATTGCCGCCTGCAGGGTTTAAATATGGCTGATTTCCCTCCCTTTGCCATGATTGGATGGTTTTGAATATGCTGAGCTAAGCTAAGCTACAGGCAAATCTGCTTAGCTAAGGTTGGCAGTGCTTAAAGGGGCACATTCAGCATTGCTTACCAATGGGCAAATCCACTTAGTTGGGCTACTCATTGCTTAGCAATCATATTTACACAATGCTTACACCTGGTAAGCAGAGCTGTGCAATGCTTAGCATTGCTTATTTTTTATTTTATAGACTATCTGCTGTATGGGATTGATTCATCATTCATTACATATAATTTGTTTACTGTCCCTGACATCCCCCAATGTGCTTTCATTACATTTATTCATGTGTGACTATACTGTATGGGGTGCTTGTATTTATATGGAGGTTTCACATCTTTATTACACTGACACCTCACATCTGGACCTACTACAGTACCCTGGTTAACATATATATGTTATTTCATAGCTAATTATAAAAAAATATGTTTATGTACTGCTTTCACATATAAAATGCAAATGGGTTACAGGGGGGATCGAACCAGGAATGGCTGCTTAGAAAGTGTGCACTCTAACCACTACACTATTTCAGTACTGCTTAAGTTGGATGTCTCTTGCTATATAACGTCTTGTGCTGTTTAAGCTGGACTAAGCATAGCTAAGCAACGGGCACACCCACGCAGCTACGCTTAAACTTTATCACAGTTATAAAAAAAATGTATCTGTTGTGTTTTTTTATTTGTACCCTTCACAATTTCCATGATAATGCTGAATATGTTATTCTATCAACTTTCTGCTTTGTGGGATGATTGTCCCTTTTGGCTTTGTCCATATTCCTTACTCTGATGGGGTTGGGAGGAGTTCGCTATGTGCTTATGCTACATGTGTTATTCTAGCCACTTTTGCCTTGGTAGGGATAATTGTCCCTTATGGCTTTGACCAGATTTCTTACCCTGATGGGTTATGAGCATTCTCGGTCATTTTAAATTGCCGAAAAGCAATTCTGGAGTGCAGGGGGTGTGTGCATTGTGAGAGCTCTGCTTTCAGACACTCCCCAAACTTGTACACAGAACCATGTCCATTTTACAGCATGGCAGTGCGCCTTCATACATATGCATGGCCCGCTGCTGTGCTGCATAGGAATGATCCCTGTCATGCAGGAATAACTTGTTCCTGCATGGCTGCTTGCTAAATCTGGGGGAAGGGATTTTCCTCAGATCTTTGGCAAATGGTGGATGTCATAAAACAATAAAACACTTCCAAGACAATACAGAGAGCTCCTTAGTTTTACACATTGTGTCTCCTTGTTGAACTGAAACTGAAAGGCAACATCTTTTTTTATGGCCTGGCCATAAAATCATTTAATTTCAGCTATTTTCCTGAAGTTTTCCCTGTTAAAATATATACATTTAAACAGTTACAATATTGCACATTTCTGTTCTATTCCAGTAGGGTACACTGTGGATACATTTCAAACAGCACTTTGTAAAATATCACTTAAGCACGTCTGTACAAACCATCTTATATGACATACAGCTCTAATACATTTGTAACACAAGCATCTTATATGAATCACATTGATATTCACAAATGACATATACTTATTTACAAAATTCCAGCTAGCTGGGCTGACAGTATCTCCTTTCATGACACTTTTGTCTGGCTGTATTTTAAGGGATGGTGAATTATAGTTGGTATGTCTATAATGTAGTATTTTAATGAACACTGCTGTCAGTGTTCATTCCCTCATTTTTATGATAAGTATGCTTTGTATTTTCTTTTGCTTTTGATGTTTTTGATGCAAATATATATTTTTTACTTGAATATCATCTGCTGCATAAATAAAACACATTGAAATACGAGTGCATAATTTTAATAGCAGAACATTTTACTTGTTCAAAATAATGCTGAGACATTCTTCAGCTGTATAAATAAAGTGAGTGTAAAAACTTCCAACACCACTCCAAAATGATAATGTGAGAAATAAAAGAAAAGAGTGTATCTGCCTTGTAGATAAAGCCTCAGCAGATCCTATTATATCAGACCTATTACACATTCATAAGTTCAATGGTATCATAAACACCTGTAGGATCCTCAATATCATTTGCAAATTTAACACAACCTCCTGGGGTAATAGGTATGTATCAAAGAGAATACCGCTTCTATGGAACCATTTTCTACTTCATATAAAGCAGACTACTTATCTTACCCTATTCAGACATAATTTGGATAACTGGATGGATAAGCACAAATTCTTCCTGGTTTAACACCACTAGGTATAATGGATAGGGATAACTAAATCATTTCAAGATATAAAAATGCAATCAATCTTTGGAAATTTATATTGCAATATATAAGAGCTAATAATTATAATGGGAATGTAAACGACTTTTTAAGATCCTTGTAGATCAATAGCCTACTAAGTCACTATGAACTTATTAAAATAATTTGTATTCTGCAAAGGGGTTCATCTCCTTTGCAAATACCATGTGGGAAAAGATAAAACAAATATAATAAATTACCAATTTGAGGACTTATCTGAATCTCAGTTAATGTACCCCAAGCTCTCCAGTTGAATCTATTTCAGTAGAACCAAGTCTAATGACCATTTATAATCAAGAAGGTTATTTTATATGCTCCCCTACTTTCTTAACTTACTGCAGCCCACAGTTGTATATGATACTGCTGAACATAAGTGTTCAGAGAGAAATTGTTCAAACATTTTATTTCAAACTTTTCTTTATCACCATAAACACTTCATTCCTAGTGGTGGCATCATGGCTAAACATTGTAAGTTCTAAATGTTACATGGCCCAGTGTAATGGCAATAATAAAGATCATTTAGAAATATTATCTTCTTTCAGAATAGCTTTCCTCTTCTTACGAGTGGAGTCATCTTTTCATCAGATTATAGTGTGGTGGGTCTTTTTAAAATTATCTTTATTGATAATACAAAACAAAAATGGTCATCATAGAAACAATATTCTTTTAAGAACTTAGTCTGACAATTTACTGCAAAGTACAACATAAAATACATGCGCAAACCAGGAATTTAGTATCTTACTACATGGTCTGTTTCAAACAAACTTGTATACCAGAAGTGCAGTCCAAAAGAGCATGCAACATTCAGACATACAATGCATGCAATTCTACATCTAGGTATGTATCTACTTTGTTAATAACTCTAGATATTTATATGTCTCTGCATTATCAGTACTACGATCACTCCATTTCACTCTAATTCTCCCACATTATCCCATCTGACAGGCACATGTTATCTGACAACTTCGTGGTGAGCTTCATTTTGCCAATCAATTGATCCCACTCCATTCATATCTTGGTTACTGCAGAATTATTATTCATAATTAATTTGCTGTGACTTGTTCATTGTGAGTGTGTGTGTGTGTGTGTGTGTGTGTGTGTGTGTGTGTGTGTGTGTATTGTGTTTTTGTGTGTGTGTATAATCCATATGTCCATCTATACCTATATATATATATATATATATATATATATATATATATATATATATATATATATATATATATGTGTATGTGTGTGTGATCAAGCTTCCATAAACTTTCAAACATTGTATTCATTATATGTAATCACATAAAACTTGACTAAACTATTTAAGCTGGAATCTGTTGGTTTCCATTGAAAGTTTTCCTATGTGCTCTAGATATACAAATGTGGTATTTTTTTCTCCCTTACAATTAAGACATTTTTTTCCACATTTCAATTAACATTTGTGAAGCATTCCCTCAGTTAAGACTAATGCAAATAGGTATAAGACATAAAAACAAGAAAAATACTGCAAAAAATGTCACATTTGAAAATGTAGTCATTTTAAACATGCAAACCAAAATGTACTTTAACCAGTATTACTAAAGAATATTTTAAAATACAGACTACAAACACACACGCACACACACACACACACACACACCACACACTTTACACACACTACACACACGACACCACGACAGCACCAGCCTTTACACACCACACACACACACACACACACACACACGCACACACACACATAGCTGCAAAGATTTGAAATTTTTGGAACAGTATATTCATAAAATAAGAAAATAAGTCTTGACTGTTCATGATATCTTGTTCAAGTTTGCATAGCTTCAGGGAATGGAAATAATATGTAGACTCATTCCTGCTTGGGCTATGTCATCTTTCAGTTCACAAATGAAAAACATTAAACTCCTTTTTATATTTAATCAGCAATAGTATTATGGAAAACATTTTTCCTCCAAGCAAACTCCTCCTATAGAAAAACAAAATATTTGACCTTCATGACTGTTATCCCTTTGAGTCTGTTCCTCTTCTTTGTATACTGACAGTCATACTTAGAACATAAACAACCACTGGCTTAACAAACCTGGTTATGTTTTACAAAATCAAAGTTCTTTAATGTAGCTAATCAAAAGGCATGATTTCCAGAAGGTGGAAAGAAATCAAAGAACCCAGAGAAAACTCAGTTAGACTTGGGGAGAACTTGTAGGTTCAATGCAGACAGTGAGCAGAAGCTAGGAATGAACTACTTGAGCTAACAATGGGAGGGTGCTGTGCCAGTCCTGGGGAGAGAGGGTAGTTTGGGTTATAGCAGTGCCACAATCCAGTCAGTGGATATCTAGCAAAGCTGAATGAGACTCAGAGTTATAATTTCATCTCCCAAAGATGCATGCATGTGGGAGCCTTCCAAGTGGGTATATGTGAATTTGCACTCACATGGGGAAAGTGTAGATGTTTCCACAGTGACAAAGGTCATATGCCCTCTTCCCAGAGACAATGTTAGGGCCTAAAAGTAAGACCATCCCTGCTGCAATGAGAGTGAGGGCACAAGCAATCTGGATAATAGCTCCCCCAATAGATCTCTCCCATGTGCTGAAGATATCTTGTAAGGGTATTAAATAGACACAAAGTCCCATTGGTGTCAGACAGCATGGGCACAAAAATCATGCAGAAGAAAAATTGCAGAGACAACTTGAACACTCTTTGATTCCATAGCAGTAATACTAGTATGACTATGCTTTTTCATTTGTAGTCTTATGAAGTTTACCAATAGAATATGATATACAAATAAAACTTGTTGCTATATTAGCAAAATATGCTGTAAAGAAAGCACCAGTAGCTCTCATGATTAGAACTGCATAAGAATTAAACTAAATGGAAATTTTACTTGTCATTCAGAAGGAATGAGAGCCAAAAGAATGAGAGAATATTATATTTGCTTTTGTACTCTAAGACGTAATGTAGGTTTGTATTCATCCACAAGAAAACAATTGGTTCTGTTACTCATATACATTATGCATGGTATCCTGCGGAGATTGTATGCATTGTTGCTCATGCACAGTGCTAACAGCAGCTTGATTAATAAAACTGAACTATGTTAATGTTAGGACTGTGGATACACACCATCACATGCAGTCCCTTTTAACTGACTGCAGGCAGTGTACACCACAGCCCTGGTATACCTGCTTCCTGTGCTGCACACATGGCAAGGAGTGATTTATAAAGGTTTTGTCCTGTTTTGACATGACTGTGGATCAGAGTATATTAGCATATTATGTGAATGCAGGGATCTTTTGCAGAAAGAATTAGCATTGGCTGGAGCACCACTGAATCACTACTATAGCAATAAGGACTAAGTATGGCTGTAGATCAGGCTTGTATTCAACACAGGAAACTCCACTAGAGATATTTTTTCCTACAGTGCAACGGAAAATGCAGTATGCTACAACATTTGTACCAACTATATCTGCAATAATTGTGTCTCTAAAAACTGCTAGATCAAGATGTAGCTTTGAAATGGAAAAATAAACAAGAGTGAACTTTTGCAGTTTTTAAAAATCTAGTTACAGAAGAAACATAGTCTGATAATAAGCCAGTTGTGTGGTAGGTAGATGTCAGAGATAATATAGAAACCATGATCCTTCAAGAGACTACAGCAGATGCTTTTTGTCAAGAACATCTACATATGCATACAAGATATAAGCTTAACTAGAAAAGGAATTCTTACAATCAGGGTAGAGAAGTGAGAAATTCTATGAAAATGTACATGCTAAATACATTCAGGTGGAAATAAACTTCAAACCCCTTGCAAACAATATTCAGACAAACTTTTTTTAATGGACTTCTGGGAGGGTGGAGGATGTTACTTGATCTACAGAAGTAGGATCTAAAAGTACAAAACAAACTAAGCAAGGAAGATATATAGCAGGCATGTCAAAAAGAATATTTGTATCAGAAAAATAAAAAAATGTTAGAAAAATCTATACATTATTTGGATAATTTTACAATTATTACTGACAGAAGAAAAATACAAAATACAGATTTTTCTCAACATTCTACTGGAAATATAGTTACAGAAAGAAATTATGGTGAGTGGTTATACTGAGCAAACACTGCCTCACAAGACAAACTGCTTTATAAACTATAGTGTATAGGTCTTTCACACTCCAGCCTCCAATTGTTCAACAGCTACTTACCCAACAAACACCAAGCTGTAAAGTGTCAATTTGCTTGATCTTCCTTTTTTCCAGTCACTGCTGAGGCACTGCAATGATTTATTTTATAATCCTCTAGTATTTAATATCTTCATAAATGACCTCCACAAAACCTCCATGCATACATCCATAATTTGCTATGCAAATGACTCAACTCTCATCTGAATAGCTGACAATCTGTCTAATTTGTCCACTTACACAAGAGTCCTTCTTTTCCATTGAAGCATGGCTAGACAACCACAACTATGGGTAAATCGTACAAAAATCTGTTTCTCTTTACACCTAAGTCTGACGCAAATACTAATCTAGCTTTCAAAATCAATTCCTCAAACAAAGAACACATTTGTAGAGTTGTATATACTAAGCTGCTAAGTTTCACTAGTGGCAAAAACCTAAAGTTTGATGTGCATTTAAAAGAAGTAATCAAAAAGACACAGCAAAAACTTGGAACATTATTACAAATAAAACAGTACCTCGCTGAACCTAGTAGGAAAAACTAAATAATCTGCCAATTGGCTACCAATGTCACTTTGTGCATCCCATATACCTGTAAATCTGCATATCAGTCAAACCTCCACTCTACAACAATGCTATATCAGAAGTGTCAGGTTTGCCTGCAACCTCATTTATAGGGTCCATCTCTGCACTGCCCTCAAAAAACATTAACTGCCTTGAACTACCTTGTCACCTCAGTTGCTCACAATTAGTTGTAGCCCACAACATTGTGCATAAACCTAATAGGTGTCTCAGTCTAAAATAATCCTCCAAGCTTGCCTACACCCAGAAGCCTGCGGTAAATTAATAAAGCCTTACTATCTACTCACAAAGCCAATAACTGAAGAAGGGAAGCCCTTTTTCCATTTACATTCCCAAACTATGGAACTGACTAATTCTACAAGTATTACACAGTGACAATATGGTCGCTTTCAAAGATCAATTAAAAAGCACATCACAAACTCCTGGTTATGCTTTTGCTCCTCATCAGACTGACTTTAACACAAACAACTCTCTCCCTTACCACCACTGCCCCAAATCTCTCTTACTCTGCAAATCATTTGAAACTTAGTAATAAAGAGTGAAGATTCAACTGTATATAAGATGTATATATTGTAAGTCTCTTGTGTCTACTGATATATTCACTACTCTAAAACTAAGACTTCTTGGTACTACTGCCCAAATGTACATTGTTATGCCTATGACTTCCCCCCAAAAGGTACAGTACCCTAACCCAACCTGAATAGCTAGTCTAACTTTCATTTTAACACAGATTTAAGTATAATTGTTTGCTATTAATTTTGCAAGTGTTTTCTCTCGACAAAAGCACATTAAAACTGCTGTTTCTGCCTGTTAGGCTTGTTTCTGCTAAAGTATTTTTACCTGCACTTTAAAGGTTGTTGTTTGTTGAATTTTATCTGTTGAGGCTGCTCACTCAAGTGTGCTAGCCTGTGTTAAGCAATTACTGTACTTTTTCTACTGTCTGTGCCTTAAAAAAAGAAAAAACAAAAAAAAATCCTTGTTTCCCGCCTTTCCTGACCTAGAATAGTCCCTAATACAGGCATTGCTGTATTCTGGACTTTAGTATAGTTCCTGTGTTGCCCATTTCCTTACTTGGATAGAAGGAAGCTTCTTTGTTCACCAGTGGGAGTGGGGAGCTTTGAGCAGCCTATCTGTCCCTGGAGAAGTGATCTCAGCACAGAATCTTGTAGTCTATTGGCCATTTTGGGCTAATTTCTAGCTCTTTCGAGTCCCCTGTATAAAAACCTGCTTTGGCGCGTTTTTTCACTTGTTCCAACTCAGCATAAGCTCCTCGTGGTCCTGCAGAGTGGTGCTAGCAGCAGAGAGGCGTAAAAGAGTGACTACCAACTGATTTAAGTATATTTGTTTGCTATTAACTTTGCGAGCGTCTTCTCTCAACAAAAGCAAGTTAAAACTGCTGTTTCTGCCTGTTAAGCTTGTTTTTGCTAAAGTATTTTTACCTGCACTTTAAAGTTTGCCGTTTGTTGAATTTTATCTGTTGAGGCTGCTCACTCAAGTGTGCTAGCCTGTGTTAAGCAATTACTGTACTTTTTCTATTGTTTGTGCCTTAAAAAAAAGAAAAAAACAAAAAAAAAATCATTGTTTCCCACCTTTCCTGACCTAGAATAGTCCCTAATACAGGCTTGCTGTATTCTGGACTTTTGGATAGTTCCTGTGTTGCCCATTTCCTTACTTGGATAGAAGGAAGCTTCTTTGTTCACCAGTGGGAGTGGGGAGCTTTGAGCAGCCTATCTGTCCCTGGAGGAGTGATCTCAGCACAGAATCTTGTAGCCTATTGGCTGTTTTGGGCTAATTTCTAGCTCTTTCAAGTCCCCTGTATAAAAACCTGCTTTAGAGCGTTTTTGCGCGATTTTGCACATAGCGCAGCATCGGGCAGTGCTGCTTAATCGGGTTTAAACCATTCCCGGCTCCATAAAGTCTACTCCTCACTTTTTCCCTTAGAACTGCTCTATCTCTCAAATTGAACACCCTATTCTCAATCTAAAGCCCTACACTAGCTCATATAAGCAATTTTATAAGTTAGCACAAAGTCTACTCTTCACTTTTTCCCTTGGAACTGCTCTATCTCTCAAATTGAACACCCTATTCTCAATCTAAAGCCCCACACTAGCTCATAAAAGCAATTCAATAAGTTAGCACTGATAACTAAAAGCACTACATCCTCATATACTCCCTTTGAGTACATTGTCCCCTATTGGTCCTTCTTGATTCATGTCATAAAGGAGTTCCCTGTACTATTCTAGAATGTCCAAAGGTCAGTTGCTGGTTTCCTCTCCAATCCAGCTGGTGAATCTGGGAATCTTGAGGCCATGTTACAACTGCCTCATGTACACAGACAACCCTCTCCTCCTGCCAACAAGTTCAAATATATGTGAGAGATGCATCCATATAGCCAAACTGGAAGCTGAGCTCTCTCAACTCAGTACTGGCATAACTAGTCAGGAGGAGAAGGTAACCTCACACACCACAAATCCAGTCTCTCATAGTCCAAACACAACAGCAAACCAAACACATAAACACACAAAAACATACCCGGAGGCTCTAAATAAAAATCTGCCTAAGAAACAGAGACCTCCAAAGCAGACATCCAAACAACAGCTACCCCAAAACAAAACACATGCAACACATAGCTCACAAAGTCAGTGTGCCAAACAATCACAGCCCTTAAGGCTAAACAACACACCTGATACACTTGTAATAGGTGACTCTACTGTCAGACACACTGACGTCCCGCTCACCAGGCTAAACAAGGAGAAGGTCATGGTGAGCTGCCTGTCAGGCGCTAGGATCCTCCACATAACACAAGCACTCAGGTCACTCTAAAGCAAGTACAAATATGACTCAGTCATTGTCCATGCTAGTGTGAATGACCTGAGATGTACCTCCCTGGAATACATGAAAAGAGACATAGAGGAGCTCTCTGATCATGTAGCCCAGGCCGGTATGACCCTGACCTTGAGCAGTATATTACCCTCAACAAGAATGATGGCACAGTAGAAAGACAAAATGATCAATTTTAACAATTGGCTAAAGTTCTGGTGTCATTCAAAGGGGATCCAGTGTCTGTCAGCCTGGGATGACATGCTCGACAAGCCATGTTGCTTCACTAGGGACGGCTTGCACCTGTCACCCCTGCGCTTTCGGATATTGGCAAAGGCTCTTGCCACCCCCATAGTGCCTTTTTTAGGCAAGGCTCAAAAGACAAACCCACCTCCATAGACAACACAAGGAAAAAGAAACTAAGGGTAATGCTGCTCAATGCCAGAAGTCTAAACCTCAAGATGCATGCACTCGAAGCCCTCCTCAGTATGGAGAACATCGATATTTGTGCAGTGACAGAAACCTGGGTCAAGGCTCCCGAGAGCACCCCAGCACTACCAGGTTATACCTCATATCATGCTTTTCGGCCCCAAAACCCGGACCGAACCACAAAAGGAGGGGGAGTATCCATATTCATCAAAGATACCCACACCTCCAGGTTAGTGGCATTGCATGAAGCATCGAAGACCATCCATGTGCAGCTAACAGTGGGAAAAACTGCCTTTCAGTTTGTAGCATGCTACAGACCACCCTCTCAAAATCAGGAATCCCACTCGGCCTTCCTGAAAACACTGGAGAATATGAAGGTTTCTCCAAACACCATTATATTGGGTGACTTCAACTACCCAAACATTGACTGGGAGCATTACTCAAGCCCCAACACCCTAACCCAAAGGTTCCTAGAATTTATAAACTCAAATGCTATGGAACAACTAGTCACCGCCCCCACAAGAGGGGATAACATACTGGACCTGGTCATCACCAAATTGGGGACTCTATGCTCCATACCAGAGGTATTCCCCTCATTGGTAAGATCGGATCATAAATTAATCTCACTGGATATCCACATCCCGATCCCACCCACAGCCCAGAAAACCACAGTGAAAAACTTCTCAAAAGCTAACTTCACACTTCTCAAAACCGAGGTGGAATCCTTCAAGGCCCCGGGCCAGTGGAAACTACAGCTCAAACTGCAGAATCCTTTATAAATGCATTCTATGGACACCTTCAGGAATGCATGGATCATGCTATCCCAAACAAAACCAAGACCCAATGTTCCAAAGGCAGGCATCCTGCCTGGTGGACCCCAGCCATAAATAAGCTGTACAACAGAAGGAGGAAGCTACTACATGATATAGCAAAATCCCTAAAAGGGAAGGCATCTCTGATCAGTACTAGCAAAAAACTACGATCCCTCATAAAATCATCCAAGGCCAGCTTCGAGAGAAAAATTGCACAGGACACTAAAGATAATCACAAGACCTTCTTTAGTTATGTTAGGAACCTGGGTGGCAACTCCCAGATATGCTCAGAGTTGGTCCAAAATGACAAAAAATACACTGAACCCACAGACATTGCCAACATCCTGGCAGACAAGTTCAGTGCAAACTTCTCCCCCCTTCCCCCACTAAAGAGCAAATATCTATCCCAGCAGAGTGCTGCCTTCCTGACATCTCAGATGCTCAGGTGAGAGCCGCCCTCTCTAAAGCAAAAAACACAGCATCAGTGGGACCAGACGGTGTCCTGGGCTGCATCCTACATGAACTCCAAGAAGACCTAAACCCCCACATAAAGCTGCTGTTCAATCTCAGCCTTACTACAGGATATGTACCCAAAGAATGGCATACAGCAACAGTGGTCCCACTCCACAAAGGTGGTGTCTCTACAGACCCTGGAAACTATCACCCCATAAGCCTGACTAGCCTGGTCTGCAAAGCTATGGAGAGGATCATCATGGAACTCATAAGCAAAGACATTGGGGACCTGCAGACACTGGATCCTACCCAATTCGGCTTTGTTAAGGGCAGATTCTGCCTCTTAAATCTGGTCGATTTCTTTGAAACAGTCACCAAGGCCATTGATGAGGGGAAGGTAGTCCACACAGCCTACCTGGACCTCGCAAAGGCCTTCGACACAATACCCCACTCGGGCATCATAGATAAGCTCTCCAGCTTAAATATAAACCCCTATGTCATAAGATGGGTTGCAAACTGGCTTAAGGACAGAACCCACATAGTCAGAATTGCTGGAGCCATGTCAGACTCTAAACCAGTTACAAGTGGCGTCCCACAATGCTCAGTCCTGGGACCTCTCTTGTTCGGTATATATTTTTCTGAGGTTCAGGCTAACACGGGAGGACTGTGGCTGACCAAGTTCACAGATGACTGCAAACTGGGTGCCATAACTGACTCTCCAGATGACACAAGCATCCTCCAAAAGGGTCTCATAGAGATGGATAACTGGTGCCAGAGCCATGGCCTAAAGCTAAACGCTAAAAAGTGTATAGTACAACCCTTTGGCAAAAACAAAGTGCCCACAAATTACCACATAGGCGGGAATCCATTAAGTACGGAAGAAGTAATTAGGGACCTGGGGACCCAAGTTGACAGTAATCTCTCCTTTGACAACCACATTGCCAAAGTGGTCAGAAAGACTTTCTATATAGCCCACCTTATCATGAAAGGATTCACATCTAGATCGAAGGAGGTCATTGTGCCCCTTTATTCATCCCTCATCAGGCCCATAATTGAATACAATGCCCCATTTGGGATGTACCTTACCTGACACCTGCAGCAACTAGAAAGACCACAAAAGTACCTCACAAAGAGGATCATGGGACTCAAACACATGCCATATGCTGCTCGGTTAAAGAAACTCCAGCTCTACTCAGTTGCATACCGCCTACTTAGAGGCGATCTATGCCTGACGTATAAAGCCATGTCCAACCCGGAATTAATGAGCATGCTCCACCTCAAAAAATCCAAATCCCTTAGAGCTACACCCTCGAGGGACTTGAACCTCAGCACAGAAATAAATAGGACATGCTGGAAGGACAGATTCATAACCCAGAGGCTCCCTTCTCTCTGGAATAGAATCCCAGTCCATGTTAGGCAGAGCCCCTCACTGACTCTCTTCAAGAGGAATCTTGATGAGTGGATGGGAGATCATAGGTTTACCCCGGGGATTACTTCGGTGTCACTACTAGACAGAGGCACAGTAAACTAACCTTAAAAAGGGCACAGTAAAATCAGTTCAGAGGGTGGCGAAAGCCAAACACACTCTGGCTAGGCTTGTAAATGCCTTAGGGCAGATAGCCTAGTATGAACCTATGAACCTATGAACAGGTTAGGTAGATGTTTACTCAAACATTGCCATGTTAACAGCTGTTCCATTACAAATGATTGTGCATAATACATTTCACTTCAACATATTATGATTGTGCTGGTGTGAATGTCTACTATTACTTAATGGGTAAAAAGCTTTCTTACACTGTGAAGGACACCAATGAGGAAGAGAAAAGGCAAACACTACTAAAAACTCCTGATGTCCACCACAGCAGTAAAACTTAATAGTAAAATCAAAACATTAATGAAAATAATATAACATAAAATAAGCAGTCCTCAGTCTTCCGATAAGCGCTTTCGGCAAATAAGCCTTCCTCAGATCGTATAAAAAGGACTGTTCAGCTTTTGTATTTATAAGGCATCACAGCCATTCCTCATTTAGTTCTCTGACATGCTCTTGTTGCAAACCAAAAGGAGGCCAGCTAGCAGAGAGGTATAATTTCCTTCATTGTAATTAAAGGGGCAGTGCTTCTCTTTACTATAGGATTGTATATGAGAAAACTAATACCTATGGATGTGAATACATTATATGAATGAAGCAACATTCAAGTAAACTTGCTAATCATATTCCTTCTATTCTTAAGTGCAGGTTTTAATGGCACAATAGTATTCAAGCCTGGTGATCTGTTTGCTCTTAAATTAATTATCCAGCATGTTTCCCTTAGCTCTGTGCGATTATGAACATCACCTCCTCTTGTGGTCTGACAGACTGCCTCTATGGCCTTAAATACAAAGTAATGAGAAGGATACTGTGCTACGTGGGCTGCTAAGGCATTATTGGAATCTTTCTGTTTGATGTCCCTCAAATGTCTGAGGATATGAGACACCTGGAACAACCTGCCTTGCATAATTCATAAATGCATAACATTTTTGGATTCAGAGAGTAGCTATAGATGTTGAACCACATTCCAGAATTTAGCAAATGTTGATGTCTGTATTGGATAGTTAAGCCATGTTCCTGTACTGTTTCTAAAGTGCAACTTTTTGTTCTAATGGGTACCAGCAGTACCCGAATTGTGCTATATTACTTGCACTGTAGACATCATATCTACACCACTTGTTAGTATTCCACCATTTGTAATAATTGCTACTTATTGGCTAAGTCAGTGAATGTATTGCGCATTCTGTACTAATACCAAAACCATTAGCAATCACTTACCTATATGAATTCCAGAAATACTTCAGTACTCTATAAAGCTTTAACTAACATACTATATATGTTGTCTTTGTTCTATAATCCCTGTCATATCTGAAAAGTATCCCTGGACAAAACCTACCTCCCTGATTAACAAACAAGTAAACAATCAAACATACATTCAACAAACAGCAGTGTAGGAAAAATATCTTAAAGATTACGAAAGATAAGTAGTCAGATGTGCCACAGCCAGTACTGTCTCAAAATAATGGGGGCTATGAGATCTGTGATAGCTAACTGCTGCTGTTAGGGACTACTCAAGTTATATATCCAGTAAATGTTATGGTATATCAAGACCTGTCCAAAAATGAAACTCAGAGGTCTAAAAACAGAGGCCATGTCAATTATTTTAGACTGGAGGACTACTGAAGGAATCAGATAGATATATAACAGTTTGAAACATTAATATGTATCTAATGTGACATAATGATGTTAGATGATATAGTAGTCTGTGGTATGTTTAGTATGTAGTTAAGTTTATTTAGATTCATTGGTGTAACATAATGAATAGTGCATCATAGACTCTATATAGTATTAATATATTTTGTAACAAAAAAAGAAAAGGGTATGCAGTCTATGGGGTATGTGAATATGTCACTGTCTTGCTCAGACAGCTGCATTTCACGTCCTACACATTGCTTTTAGGAATGCTGAATAAATACCTCATGAGAGGCTAGGAGGTCCTTCACGGTGTCACTTATGTATAGTGAATATTCTGAGAAATAACAGTATGTTACAGAATAATTCTGAAATGTTTTACTGATGAAAGACTAGTGACTAAGCTGTAATAAAGGTCAGAAGAACACAGACATCAGCTATTAACAGTGGCCCTTGTTTCTAGAGATGGCTGATCTCTAGTTTAATGAATCTAACTCTGGGGAGATGAATATTTTTACAATATGATTCAGGACTTTCCCATTTGTTCTCTAGCATCTCTAAACCTCC
The DNA here is from genome assembly GCF_019279795.1 of Protopterus annectens. Classification (NCBI taxonomy): domain Eukaryota; kingdom Metazoa; phylum Chordata; order Ceratodontiformes; family Protopteridae; genus Protopterus; species Protopterus annectens. The sequence continues at coordinate 1,845,961,782 of NC_056739.1, forward strand.
CACTACATAATCCATTCTAAGAAGCAACCTAAAGGTTATATTTGAGTAATACATTTACTGCTAAATGGTTGAATGTTTGAATGTAACACCAGGAGGACATAGAAAGTTTTTACAAAACAACTTGCCTACATACTAGGTGGGTTGCATGTACTCATATCCTTCTCCACAGTAGCCATCCCTTTCTTTTATTGCATTGCTGCTAAGAAAGGACTTATTAATGAAATAATGTGTTGCAACTTATTGCATGTAAACTCCGTTGAAACAACAGCATTAATAGTGTATATTTGGTAAAAAAAAGAAGTTCTGCCATGGGTACAGTCGGCACATGTATCCCTGCATCCTCTTAACTTATATAACCAAAAATACAGGCTTCACATCAGTGGAGAAGGAGAGAAAAGGCACATATATAAACTCATCATCCTGAAGACTTATGGCAGGGTTGGAAATGTGCTACAATTAAAAGTTTAATGCCTTTTCGTTGTAATTTCTTGAACTTAAACATAGATGCCATCATATAAGCCCAAATAATGTGCAGTACTCTCCAAATCAGATCACTACTAGTCCATTGTGTCATCCAGGAAACCTAATACATCATCATGGCACAGCTCATCATTGCAGCAAATCATCAAAACAGTGACTTTAACTCTGTACTTTTTTCCCTTTCCCTGACTGTTGTGCTACGGTCTGACCAGGAGTTTGTCTCTCTCTCTCTCTCTCTCTCACTCTCTATATCTGTAGATAGACAGATAGATAATATATATGGGTGTGAGGGCACACACCCTTACTATACCAAGTGCAGAATTTCTTTTGGGGCTAAAAAAATATACTTGTAATGTCATTATTGCGATGGATATCACATGCAAAGCGTTGTAGCTTAATATTCATTAGGATTCCCTATAAAGTAAAGCAGTTTATGAACATATTTAGTAAGAAGGTATGGGTGGTAACTGAGTGTTTTGAAAAAAATGGTTTGTGAGAGCAATCTTCTGTTTTAAAAAAAGACTAAATACTATTCCATCAACAATGTATATTTTCTAAGTGCACTGCAAGAAACATGTTAGTTTTCCAGGCAAAAGTGTGACACTAAAGTTTGCAAGGAACAATGTCATCACCTACCATCACTGGGTGGGAGTGAGGTATGATCACAAACCTGAAAAAAAACATTTTTTAATTTGAATCACTTTTCAGATTTGGAATTATGAATCAAAGTTGGCAGAGTTAAAAAGGATTTGCTATAGTATTCTAATGAAAACATACATGCAATCAAATATATGATTAAAAAGTTACTTCACTATGTAAGTAAGCTTTATATACGTATATATATATATATATATATATATATATATATATATATATATATACACCTGAGAGATTTTCCAGTATTTTCTGGATAATGCTTATTATTCATTGCTGTGCTTTAGGAATAAATGATAAAATGATTTGTCCTGTATACCTTTTGGTATACTATTGTAATACACTTTGTAGGCAACAAAGCTAAATTGTTTTCCTTTGTACTTGCAGTATAAAAAACTTTGTATATCTCATAGTACTAAAGAAACTTAGCTATGTGAGCTGCATATTACATTGTCACCACATATACTAAATAAAAAAAGATGCTATATTATATGAAAAATATTTTTTGGTCCCCTGTTTCAACCTATGGCACCTTAATCCAGTGCCCTACATCCATAGCCATAGTAACCAGCCTTCTTCAGACCCTAAACTTTCTCCATTTCTCCATTCGGGCTGGTCCTAGCACTGAAGCTAAAGACACCCTGGTAGGTCTGGCTGCCACACTATCTGATGGGGGATTTTTTTTCATTTATGTCTTATCCTATTCCTCGCACTCCCCTGTGGACTCCTGGTTTCATCCAGACAGTGGCTGTGCAATGAGATCGTGATGATGTATGGCCCCACCTCTATGGTAGCTCAAGTAATATCCCAACCCTATCCCTCCCAGGACTATGCCCCCTTCTTCACAGATCCCCAGACTCCACCAGTGATCATGTTGTGAGACCACCCTCCCTCCTGAACTGGTGATTCCCATCTCTACCCCTACTACTCCATCAGTTGGCTGAGTCTGTAATTAAACTCAGGTTGGCTGGGCAGTAGTCAGGCCTTTATCCCTTATACAAAAAGCACATCTACTTCTATATCAAAAGTATATTGTTTTATATTTTATCAGCCATATTTTTCAAGTAGGTTGATATCCATTAGAGACCCAGGAGCACTCTTTGGTTAAACAACTTACTCAGTCACACAGCAAGTAAATGGAGACTCAGGGAACCACACCTAGGACTGGAATACAGAGCTAATTAGCAGTTTGGAGCCTTAATTCTCTGTGATAAACTGACAGACTATATTTTGTGTGTCCTGAAATTTATGATATGATTTGAAGTCATATGATATGTTATGAGATAATAGATATCCTGCAATTTCTCTAATATAAGTAAATCCAAAACTATTTGTTAAAAATTCATGTATCATTCTGTGAATAAATTTGAAAATGAAATGTTGCACCATGATGACTAAATCCAAAACATTATACCAATACGTTATACATAGTTGGGCATTATTTGTTTTCAGATTTGACTGACCATTTAATATTGCAATACTTGTATGTAATGTTTTATATTTTTTCCTCAAGAAAATAATTCCCTGTCTTTGGATTCCCACTACAGATCATCTCTTACATTTTAAAATACTTAACATTAAAAATATTTTATAAATAGAATCATGAAAAAAATCGTTGATTAACTACTATATGCAAATCATTACTACGAGTGTACAGAACAGTAATATCAGCATAAAATAGATACTGACAGGTGATGCATCATTTAGATATCTCATTAACATAAATCAAGACAAAATGTCCCTAATACTAGACTGTGGGGAATTTTTTTTAAAATACAATGCAATATCTGATTACTTAACCAGCTTTAATACAATGAAGGCTAAGGACTAAATTTGACTAAAACTAATTTGTTGTGTTTAAGTGATGTAAATCAACAATGACATATGAGTTTGATATTACTGAAAACAAAGCCAGAGCACATCACATTTTACTGACAGAACTCATTGCAGTTACGTTACACTCACGATGCTGTTACATTAAACACTCTTGCATCTTACACTGCATTTATCCCAGTTTTGCTTGATAAAACACTGTTGTTGCTTGTGGACCACATTTTCAAAAATTTTCTTATGGGTTTTAACATAGTATAGGCCAGTGGTATCTGAAATGTTGCATTTTATCACTTTGATTACTGGTTTAACAAAGGTAAATATTCATTGCAAAAATAAGCTATATGTTGATTGCCTGACATGCTCCAAATGTAAGCAATGTTCGATGATCTTTAATGGTATAAGAATATGGTATGTATTTATTTTTTCTTTTTATTCAGCTTATGGAGGCCATATAAACATCCTCAAAGTGAGTTCCATTAAAAGACATGATGTCAAATTGCTGAAAAATTCAATTTCACAGGCAAAGGTAAGGCAGACCTACCGAGAGAGCTCTTAACTAAATCAATATTAACGTTCACAAAATTGTCATTAAATACTTCAGTTTGATTATAAAGTTCTTAAATGCTAATAAAATAATCATTTGTGACAACATTTGTGTTATACAATTAGCTAAGGAAATGAAATCCTTAAGTCACTTCTGGCTTGGTCATAATGCTTATCATTTGGAAAATAAAGTAAATCTATGAATAAATATAAAAATAAGGTATGGACAGAGACATTTCGTGAGGATGAGTTGTTCAGAAATAAGTACTCATATTTCTAATAATACCATGGGGAATGTAATGCAAACATAACTTATAATCCTGCATTTTGGGACAATCATCAGTGGAAGAGAGAGTGTGTCAGTTATATTGTGCATGATATATCCAGGAGGTTTAACTTTATCCTGTTCTTGGACATCCTGCATGTACCAGAAAACAACATATGAAGGAAACATGTAGTTCTTCATTTCTGTTTAACTGGTCAGTTCATCTTGATGAGCTGCAACTTCCTAGGATGCATGGCAGATAGTAAGACTGTATACCAATAACTAGCTACATCTAAACGAGACAGCTTTGGGGTATGTAGGGCAGGTTAGCAAGGCACTCATAGCAGTATCACTGGTAAGTGTGACCACTGTTGGTATACACACCTAGAAAAAAAGGTGTCCCAATGAATGCTGTCCTGAAGAGTCAGAAACAATTGCACGACTGCCACAAAGGCAGAGGAAGAATAGAATTTAAATGGGTATATATGAAGGCCCTTACAGTCAGCAGAAAAATAAATAAAAGCAGTTCAGTAAACTCTCTGAGTAGACCATGATTATACCATAGTGTCTCTTTACTAGGACACTGGGAAGGAACAGCTCTGTACATAAAAAGTAATGCAGGGACAGCCAAATCAAAAATGGACTCAAGGTGACAAGCAGTATGCAAGTAATTTTTTAAATGATGCAGTGTTTTAATCAAATTTATAATAGTATTTAATATACATGGGTCCCTGCTAGAATGCTGAATGTTCATAACATCTACGTTTATAACAGCAAACTCAGAAGACTGAAAAATACACAACTTAGTTTGAAGTACCACAACACCAAAACTGAAAACATTGACTATAACAACTGTTGCAGGGGTAAAAGACCCCCTGTACCCCCGTTGTGGGGTCTGTACCCCCCACTAGGTCTATGTTTACTGATCAAATGGTACATTTGTCAAATGGCTATTCATAACAACGCACCATCAGTCATGCATGTCAATGAACAGGTCTATCCATGAAAATTATCTCATTGAAGAGTCATAGTCAGCCCACACACACAAAACACCATCAGGTATGTCTTAGATGGCCGTTCACCAAACCACTAAGAGGCAGTGTTCCAAAGACCAAATTACCACCATAACAGCTATAAATAAATGCAATCTGAGGGTCATGCTGCTCAATGCTAGAAGTCTAAATCTCAAGATGCACTCGCTGGAAGCACTCCTCAAAATGGAGAACATCAACATTTGTGCTGTAATGGAGACCTGATTTAAAGTGGCAGAAAAAACCCCTGCACTGCCAGGGAACATGGACCGTGACTCCAAAGGCAGTGGTGTCTCCATATTCATAAAGAATATGCACACCTCCAGACTAGTAGCCCAGCATAATGCATCTGAGATACTAACATTGGGTAGTAGTCAATCCCTCCCTGGTCAGATCTGACCATAAACTAATCACCATGGAAATCCACAATACACTGGCCCAACACTTCCTGGAATTCATCAATTCCAATGTCCTGGACCAGCTCATTGAACAGTCATAGTCAGCCCACACACACAAAACACCATCAGGTATGTCTTAGATGGCCGTTCACCGAACCACTAAGAGGCAGTGTTCCAAAGACCAAATTACCACCATAACAGCTATAAATAAGTGCAATCTGAGGGTCATGTTGCTCAATGCTAGAAGTCTAAATCTCAAGATGCACTCACTGGAAGCACTCCTCAAAATTGAGAACATCAACATTTGTGCTGTAACGGAGACCTGGTTTAAAGTGGCAGAAAGCACCCCTGCACTGCCAGGCTATAACTCATTCCACACCTTTCAGCCATGAAACATGGACCGTGACTCCAAAGGCAGTGGTGTCTCCATATTCATAAAGAATATGCACACCTCCAGACTAGTAGCCCAGCCTAATGCATCTGAGATACTTCAGGTACAACTAACAGTGGGTAAGATTGCGATCCAGGTCATAGCCTGCTATAGGTCCTTAACCATGTCCCTAGAGTCTCACTCCATGTTCTTAAGCACCCTGAAATCTATCAAGGTCCAACCCAACACTCTCATACTAGGAGACTTCAACTACCCCTCCATTAACTGGGAGAACTACTCATGCACCAATACACTGACACAACGCTTCCTGGAATTCATCAGTTCCAGTGCCATGGACCAGCTCATTTGGACCCCCACTAGAGGAAGCAACATCTTTGACTTGGTTATTATTAACATGGGCGACCATTGCTCTACACCAGTAGTCAATCCCTCCCTGGTCAGATCTGACCATAAACTAATCACCATGGAAATCCACAATACACTGGCCCAACGCTTCCTGGAATTCATCAATTCCAATGCCCTGGACCAGCTCATTCTGACCCCACTAGAGGAAGAAACATCCTTGACTTGGTTATTACTAACATGGGCGACCATTGCTCTACACCAGTAGTCAATCCCTCCTTGGTCAGATATGACCATAAACTAATCACCATGGAAATCCATATCTTACCCACATGCCCCACAAAAGTAACCACCTTGAAAAACATCTCCAAAGCTGATTTTGGGCTCCTAAAAACAGTGGTGGCTAACTTCATGGCACCCATGCCAATGGAAAATAACTGCATGACTGCTGAATCATACACCGATGCACTGTACGAACATGTACATAAATGCATGGAACTAGCCATACCCAACAGACCAAGACATTCCCCTCCAAAAAAAGGAAGCCTATCTGATGGTCACCTGTCATTAATAAACTCTACAACAGAAGGAAGAAACTGTTGCAGAAAAAGGTGAAGTCCCAAGACTGGAAAAACTCCTTTATTAGCCTCAACAAAAAGTTGAGATCCCTCATCAAATCCTCTAAAGTCAGCTATGAAGGCAGAATTGTGGCAGACACTAAAAACAATCACAAAGCCTTCTATAGTTATATCAAGAACCTCCACGGCAATACTCAGATTTGCTCTGAGTTACTGCACAATGGTACCTCCAATACTGAGCTAACAGATATTGCCAACATACTGACCGACAGATTCAGTGCCAACTTTACCCCTCTCCCCCCTCCCTAAAGGACCAATCACAATACCAGAAGAATTCCAGGCAGCCAGCATTACTGCAGCACAGGTTAAAGCAGCAAGGCCAAGAATATAACTTCCATGGGACCCGATAATATCCCTGGCTGTGTTCTACATGAAGTACAAAGCGAAATGGCACCACATCTGTGTGCACTGTTCAGTCACAACCACACCTCAGGCTTTGTCCCTACTGAATGGTGCACTACTACAGTCATCCCACTCCATAAACGGGGAACAACTACAGAACCTGGGAATTATTTTCCCATTAGCCTAATGAGTCTGATATGTAAAGCTATGGAGCGCATTATCATGGACCTGATTAAAAAAGATATAGGAAATATCCAAACTCTAGACCGCATGCAATTTGGCTTTGTGAAAGGGAGATCATGCCTGCTCAACCTGGTTGACTTCTTTGAGTCAGTCACCAGGGCTGTGGATGAATGTAAAGCAGTGCATACAGTCTGCCTTAATCTGGCCAAGGCCTTTGATACCATTCCTCACTCAGGAATTATTGATAAACTCACCAAACTAGGCATCAACCCCTATATCATTAGGTGGGTTGCAAACTGGCTCACAGATAGAACACAAAGTGTGAAAGTAGTAGACTCCAAGTTAGATTGCCGATCAGTCACGAGTGGAGTCCCACAGGGATCGGTCCTGGATCCTCTCCTGTTCAGCATCTACTTCTCAGAAGTTCAAGCCAACACAAAGGGACTCTGGCTGACCAAATTCACAGATGACTGAAAACTGGGAGCCATTATTAATTCCCCAAGTGATCCAGACATTCTACAGAAAAACCTCACACTGAGACCATTGACTGGTGCTGAAACTATGGCCTTAAGCTTAATGCCAAAAAATGCATCATCATTCCCTTTGGTAAAAATTCATTTCCCACTAATTACCACATTGATGGGAACCCACTGAACACTGAAGGCATTATAAGAGATCTGGGGACGCAGGATGACAGCAACCTCTCCTTCGACAACCACATTGCCACTGTGGTCAGAAAGTCCTTTTACGTGGTACATCTCATTACCAAGGGCTTTGCATCCAGGATGAAAGAAGTCATCATCTCTCTGTACTCTTTCCTCATTAGACCAATCATTGAGTATAATGCCCCATTTGGCATGTACCTCACTAGACACCTGCAAAAGCTGGAGAGGCCACAGAAGTACCTCACTAAGAGGATCCTAGGCATTAAACACATATCCTACATGGACAGACTTAAATGACTCCAGCTATTCTCTGTCTCATATCACCTACATAGAGGTGATCTTGGCTTGACTTACAAAGCCGTGTCTGACCCAGCTCTGTTAGAACATGCACAATATGCTCCAGAGACTTCAACCTCATTACCACAATCAACAGAACATGCTGGAGGGACAGGTTCCTCACCCAGAGACTGCCCATGCTCTAGAATAGACTTCCATTACATGTCAAGCAGAGCACCTCACTGTCCCTCTTCAAGAGAAATCTTGATGAGTGGATGGGTAATAGAAAGTTTACCCCGGGGATCACTCCAGTGGCTCCACTTGATAGAGGCACTGAGAACTAACATTGGGTGGCATGATGCAGGACACTTCTATGGGCTAGGCTTGTAAAGGCTCCAGGGCCATTAGCCTAGTACACACCTATGAACCTATGAACCTATGTGGGGGGCTGTGCCCTCCACACCCCCATTAATTATATATTCCAACTCCAAGATCACATAACTGTGGGGAAAGGGCAAATGTCATAATTTGCCCATAGAAACAAAACAGCACTTTATTTATTAATTTTATTTTACATTTGTTGACCGGGCTAGTCTAACTGGATATATGTCCATTTTCAGTAGAGGCCCGGGGAGATAAGCTCCAAGACACGATCCAATACAAAATATAAGTACAAACAACAAAAATCAAATATTATAATAAAAATAGCAATTATCATAGTAAAAAATCATCAACAAAGGTAGCATGCACAGTACAGCATAGAGGTTATAACAGGATGTACACTGAGGTCAAGAGTCATAAACAGTGCAAATTGAATGTACAAGGACATAATACAGGTTAAGTCAGAAGTAGAAAAAGGAAGTTAGATGTGTAGTGATGATGCAATGGATTTACTTAACAAAAGGTGTATAAAGAGGATAGAAATAATGTAAAAAAGGGTAGATAAGAAAAATATAATAAGAAGGAAGATATAACAGAAGACAGTAAGCACTGGATAGGTAAGTCAAGTTTGTAGAGATAGATGACTAGTCTGGTTTGGAACAGGGGCATAGCCAGTATGATTTGAGGTAAAGTTTAAGTCTGTTTTTAAAGAGAGATAAAGAGACGAGTGAGGAGAGGTCATTAGGGAGAAGAATCCAGGATTTACCTACAATATTAGAGAAGAGAGAATCCCCAGCTCTGTTATTAGGTTTAGAGGTGTGTACAAGAAGTTTGTGCGATGAGCGTAAGGACTTCAGATTTTTATAGGGGGTGATGAGGCTAGATAAACTTGGAATATTAGAAGGTTTATAAAGAATGTTGTGGGCAATGGTTAGTTGGTGAAATTTAATCAGGTATTGTAGTTCTAACCATCCTAGCTGGTTTAAATTTATACAATGGTGGGTTCGAAATGGGTTGCCTGTAGCAAATCGTGCAATGTTCTTATAGGACATTTCCAATTTGCTGAGGTTATTCTTGGAGAGATTAGTAAAAATGGGTGAGGCATAAAGGAGTGTAGAGATCAAATGAGTGTGAGCGATAGTAGTTTTAGCAGTAGGGGAAAGGAAGGGTTTAATCCTATAGAGAGTGCCAATTTTTTTGTTGACAGTCTTTATAGCATTGTTGATGTGGATGTCAAAGTTCAGATTATTATCGATGGTGACACCTAGTAGTTTGGTGGTAGAGTCTGGAGATATTATAGTACCATTGGTAGATGTCACAGAGAAATGAAGAGGAGAGGACTTTTGAGTAGGAGTGAAGAGTAGTTTGGTTTTCTTTGGGTTCAAAAGAAGGCAATGCTGAGTGAACCATTGTTCAACTATGTTAAATACTTTTTGGGTGAGAAAGTGAAGGTCATGGGAGGATGTAGCTGAGCATAATAGTGTGGAGTCGTCAGCATATTGTATGCAGGTGGCTTGTGGGATAGCTAGATGAAGGTCATTAATAAATATAGAGAAGAGGTCCTAGTATGGACCCCTGAGGGATACCTAAGGTAACGGGTAGATGGGTGGATAAAGTGTTATGCCAAAGTACTGCTTGCTGTCGTTTGTCAAGGTAGGATTGAAACCATTTTATGGAAAGTGTGTCTATTGACAGAGATTTTAGTATGTTTATGAGAATCTGGTGGTTTACCATGTCAAATGCTTTAGACAGGTCGATAAATAGAGCAGATGAAAGATTATTCAGGGTTCGGTGCATGATAATGTAGTCAGTAAAGGAAAGGAGGGCAGTGGTAGTGCTGTGTGAGGGTCTGAAACCATGTTGACAGTTGGAAAGTAAATTGTTTTCGTTAGTTCTTACTAAGATCACATTATGGTAGGGATGAGGAAATTTGCCCTTTCCCCACTATAGTGCAATCTCGTAGTTGATGTTTATTTGTTTGTGGGCCGCTTATGACTGTTCAATGAGATAATTTTCATGGATATGCTTGTTTATTAAAATGACTGATGGTATATTGTTGGCAGATGCGTAACATTCGATCAGAAAACATAGACCCGCACCCCCCTCCACTACACACACACACACACACACACACACACACACACATATATATATATATATCTATATCTATATCTATATATATATATATATATATATATATATATATATATATATATATATATATATCTATAGGAGTTGTGGTATTGTATGAGGAAGTCAGGAGTGTCAGAGAAGTATGTAAGAGTGGTACAGGATATGTACGAGGGTAGTTTGACAGTGGTGAGGTCTGGGGTGGGAGTGACGGATGCGTTTAAGGTGGAGATGGGGTTACATCAAGGATCAGCTCTGAGCCCTTTCTTATTTGCAATGGTGATGGACAGGTTGACAGACGAGATCAGACAGGAGTCCCCATGGACTATGATGTTTGCAGATGACATTGTGATCTGTAGTGAGAGAAGGGAACAGGTGGAGGAGACCCTGGAGAGATGGAGATATGCTCTAGAGAGAAGAGGAATGAAGGTCAGCAGGACTAAGACAGAATATATGTGTGTGAATGAGAGAGAGGATAGAGGAATGGTGAGGATGCAAGGAGTAGAAGTGGCAAGGGTGGATGAGTTTAAATACTTGGGGTCAATAGTTCAGAGTAACGGTGAGTATGGAAGAGAGGTGAAGAAGAGAGTACAGGCAGGATGGAGTGGGTAGAGAAGATTGTCAGGAGTGATGTGTGACAGACGAGTACCTGTAAGAGTGAAAGGGAAGGTCTACAAGAGGGTAGTGAGACCAGCTATGTTATATGGGTCGGAGACAGTGGCATTGACAAAAAGGCAGGAGTTTGAGCTGGATGTGGCAGAGTTAAAGATGTTAAGATTTGCACTGGGTGTGAGGAGGTTGGATAGGATTAGGAATAAGTATATTAGAGGGTCATCCCAGGTTGAAAGGTTTGGAGACAATGCCAGAGAGGCAAGATTACATTGGTTTGGACATGTGCTGAGGAGGGATGCTGAGTATATTGGGAAAAAGATGCTAAGGATGAAGCTGCCAGGTAACAAGAAAAGAAGAAGGCCTAAGATAAGGTTTATGGATGTGGTAAGAGAGGACATGCAGGTGGTTGGTGTGACAGAACAAGATGCAGAGGACAGGAAGTAATGGAACCAGGTGATCCGCTGTAGCGACCCCTAACAGAAACAGCCGAAAGAAGATGATGATGATGATATATATATATATATATATATATATATATATATATATATATATATCTATATATATATAGATATACAAACTCCAAGAGTGCACTGCAACTGGGAATGGGCATAACCCCAAACCTAGCCAAACGGCATGTTATGAACATCGATGTTATGAATATTTGACATATATGTGTGTGTGTGTGTGTGTGTGTGTGTGTGTGTGTGTGTGTGTGTGTGTGTGTGTGTGTGTATATATATATATATATATATATATATATATATATATAGATATATAAAACACACATAGAAACATATTTACCCTTTTGAATCATGACCCATGCCAGGTAGTCAGGAATACAACAAAGTTTTGTGGAACAAAATCAAATTGAGCACTCGTCAACATAACAAAAATACATGGGTCTATATTATCTTGTTGAAAGCACAAATCTTCAAACATTTCGTCATCCATCCCTATTCATTGAACTCTGAATCCATCAAACTATCATTTCCGCAAAGTTTTTCCCACAGTAAGTACCAGTGGGCTAATCTACCGACAGCATCAAAAACAGCAAAACTGATTGTAATGGAAGAAAAATGTTATCAGTCTGAGATATTAAAACTTTTATCTGAAGAGGTTTTTTTATGAGAAGTTTAATAACATTGAGGTAATAAAAAGTTTAAAAAAAATAGATAATGACGTGTTTAAGCTTTTCAGTCAAAAATATATTGATTTTGGTATGTCTGAATTTTTGATGGTGGATGAGCCAGAGAGGAAAAATCTTTGGTATTCCAAAAATTCAGAAAAACTGCACTGGTCCACAATTTGGACCTATTGCATCCAGTCCGAGTCACAAAACCATCACAATTTCTTAATATTTAGATACAATTTTAAATCCAATAGTTCAGCAAAGTAAGTTTTTTATTAGAGATTCCTGGTCTTTTCTTAATCAGTTGAAGCTTTATCAATTTAAAGGTAATGAGTATTTTTATGCACTCTTGACATTGTTTCTTTATACACTAGTATATACATTGATGAGGGTGTTGAATTTATGAAATTCTATCTTATTCAGGTTAGTAATACAGACATTATTACTAATAACCTATGTCAGAATCTTATGAAGTTAGTGCTGCAGAACAATTATTTTACGTTTGGAAATGAAATTTCTTGACAAAAAATGGGAGTGGCTATGGGGGCACATGTGGCACCCTCCTTTGCTAATATTGTGCTATGTTCGTGGGAGCATGTTTATTTAGTTACCCATCCTTTATTTTAAATATGTTAACTGGTATAGGAGATTTATTGATGATTTGTTTTTTGTTTGGGGAGGAAGCAAAAATGAGCCTTTCATGGTTGAAATTTACCAAGGAGCCACTGGAGATGCAGTTAATTTTTTGGATTTAGTTATTCAGATGGATTTGACCAATGGTTGTTTTCATAGTCGCATATTCCAAAAAGATACATTTAAGAACAACTATCTACATTTTTATAGTGGGCACCCTAAGCATATATCATTAAATATATTTAGAGGCCAACTTATTAAAGCTAGCTGCATTATTAGTAATGATGATTGATTTAACTTTGAAGTTCAAACTAATATTGATTTGTTTGTTCATAGAAGTTATCATTTAAAAGACTTGTTATATATTGCAGAACAAGTCAGGAGACATGAAATTGATATGTTTCTCCCTATTTTAAAATGTGTGATAGAATTTAACAAATGCAAAGAAAATGTAGATAATACTCATGACAGGGCTTTTGTGTTACTCATAGCTGTTGCAAGTCATAGTTGGACAATTAAAAATATAGTGAAAATTGGAAAATTAGAACTAGCAACCCTGACTTAATCAGTATTTTAGCTGATCAACCACATTTTGTTGTTAAGAAACTAGCTAGCATTAAAACATTGTTGGAATTTCATCCACATTGTAATGGCAAATTATATTTTATTAAGGATGGTACTTTTGCTCGCAGGTCATGTAAACAATGCATGTATAGTAACATCAATATTTTGTATATTCCCCATTTAGACAAGATCTTTGAAGTCAAAGGTTTCTATAATTGTAACAGTAAAAATATTGTTTACATTAGTGTATGCAGTACTTGCCACCATTTTTATATAGGTAAAAGTGTGAGACCCATTAAAATTAGGATTCAAAAACATTTAAAAATAATTAAGAACAAAGTTAAGTTAAATGCATTAAGCAAACATAGCTTGGTATGTGGTGAGTTTAGAAAATTTCATTTTTCGGTTTTGGAACATATAGATGAGTTCAAGTTTATTAATGGGTGTAACACGTTATTTAGAAACTAGGGAGTAAAGGTGGCAAATTTTGCTAAGGGCTGACAAAAAGCCAGGTTTAAATGAACATATTAACATCAAGAGTATGTTAAAAATAGAATTTTATGATTTGTCATCACCATTTTAGGTAGTATGTAAACTGATAAAAATGTTCAGTGATATAATAAATATAATATATACTATGACAATTTAAGAGAAAAGTTTGTAAAAAAAAAACTATGATGTCATTAATTACGTGGTAAATGTGATTGTATGATTTGGAGACTAGTTTGTATTTAAACCAGTAGATTTGTAATGCAAGATTTTCTTATGAAGTTCCTGGTGATTAAAGTGGGATGAAAGTAATAATACACAGTTGTTGTGGTGTGTTACTTTTTTATCCTTGGGTCCTGAGCAGTGCCTTCAAGAGCTGTGTGTGTGTGTGTGTGTGTGTGTGTGTGTGTGTGTGTGTGTGTGTGTGTGTGTGTGTGTGTGTGTGTGAGAGAGTGTGTGTGTGTGTGTGTGTGTGTGTGTGTGTGTGTGTGTGTGTGTGTGTATATATATATATATATATACACACACACACATATATATATATACACACACACACACACACACACACACACACACAAACTAAGACTGCACTGCAGTTGGGAATGGGCAAAACCCCAAATCCAGCTATACGGCAATCTCGCACAA